>NW_028270139.1:33746530-34048341 GCF_037043375.1 Chiloscyllium plagiosum | reverse complement strand
GCGTTGGTGGTGGAGGGAGTGGATGCTTGTGGATGTAATGCCAATCAAGCGGATTGCTTTGTCCTGGATGGTGTCAAGCTCCTTGAGTGTTGTTGGAGCTGCACTCATCCAGGCAAGTGGGGAATATTCCATCACACTCCTGCGTTGTGCCTTGTAGATAGTGGACTAGCTAAGGAGAGTCAGTGGTTCATGAAGGCAGCTCACCATCACCTTCTCAAGGGCAACTACAGATGTGCTCATCACAGCCCTCATCCCATGAATGTGCAATTAAAAAAAAACATTCCTCTCCTGGCCAGGCAGTCAAGGCACCTGCCAGAAACCAGTGGAATGCTTTGTTAAACATTTAGATTGTGGAACTGCTGGCTGTCCCACCAGGTACAGATAAGAGGCCCAGAAAATATTAGTCTGTCATAAAGGATATAATAGAAGAGCATTAAAAATGCAAAGTATAAATCAAGCAGAGTTAACATGGCTTTGTGAAGGGGGAATCATGCCTGACAATTTTATTAGAATTCTTTGGGGAGATTATAAGTAGGATAAATAAAAGGACAGCAGTGGATGTAATGTATTTCCAGAAGGCATTTGATAAAGTACCACACATTAGGCAACTTAATAGGAGCCTAAAGCTTTGGAGGTACTACATTATCATCAATATAGCTTTGGCTAACTAGCAGAAACAGAGAACTGGGATAAGGCAGGGGTATTCACAATATCACCCTGGAACTAATGAAGTGCAAAGGGGATCAGTGGTGGAATAATTTTTTTTACAAAGTATATTCATGATTTGGATGAATTCTGCAGTGATAGAAATGAATATATTATAACTGAGATTGTAAGTGACACAGTATTAGGTGGGAAGTCACATGATAAGGGTGACAGAGTCTTCAGAGGGACATAGACAAGCTAAATAGGTGTGTGAAAAGTGGCAGATGGAATATAATGTGGGGAAATATGAGGTTAAGCACTTTGACAGGAGGAATAGAGAGGCTGATTATTATTTAAATGGAGGATGATTGTTGAAAGCTATAATGGGTTTTATGGAGTCATAGAATCATGCTGCAGGGAACTAGACCCTTCAGTTCAACTCATCCACACCAACAAAGTTTCCAAACTAAATTTGTCTCACTTGCCTGTGTTTGACAGACATCTCTCTAAACCTTTTCTATATGTACCTAACCAAATGTCTTTTAAATGTTGTAATTGTACCTGTATGCATCACTTCTCTGGCAGTTCATTCCACATACGAACCATCCTCTGTGTGAAAAAGTTGCCCCCAGGCTCCTTTTAAATCTTTCTACTCTAACCTTAAAAAATGTTTCCCCAGTATTGAACTCACCCACCCCAGGGTAAAAACCTTTGCCATTCATGATTTTATAAACTTTTATAAGGTCACCCCTTAACCTGCTACGCTCCAATGACAAAAGTCCTGGCTTATCATTATAGCTCAAACCCTCCAGGCCCAGCAACATCCCAACAACTCTTTTCTGAACCCTCTCCAACTTAATAAAATCCTTCTGACAGCAGGGCAACCAGAATTGCACACAGTACTCCAGAAGTAGCCTCACCAATGTCCTGTTCAACCTCAACACGATGTCCTATACTCAATGGTCTGAGCAATAAAGGTAAGCATGCCAAGCACCTTCTTGACCACCCTGTTTACTGCGTGCATCACAAAAAGCTAGCATCCAAGTTCAGTAGGTAATAGGGGAGGCAAATGGAAGGTTGACCCTTATTTCAAAGAATGGAGTATAAATAAGGGAAGTCTTGTTAACATTATATCAAACACTCGGTAGAGCACAGCTGGAATACTGTGCACAGTCTTGGCCCCCTTGTCTAAGACAAAGATAAACTGGCACTGGAGACAGTCCAGAGATATTTCCTGGATTGATCCAAAGTATGGAATGACTGCCTTAGGAAGAGGTTGAGTAGCTTGGGCCTGTGCTCAATGTAGTTTAAAAGAATGAGAGGAATTGAAATATACAAGATTCTTAAGGTGCTTAACATTGGGCAGGCTGTTTTATCTTGCACAAGAGCCTAGTTCCTGAGGGCCTAATCTCAGTAGACCCAGCAATGCCACTGGGAGCAGGTTCGTTGGCCTTGCAGTGTTACCTGCCTGAGCTGGCATCAAGGTACTTCCTTTGCAGGCTGTTTGGAAGCAAACCCCAAAGTCACTCCCTGGCCTCTTGACCTCAACCCCACCCGTCTCACCTTTTCATCGAGACCCTGCCCCTGATCCAAAATGGGCTTTTGAGCATACTAGGCTATCTGCAGTTCCAGAAATTACCACTGCTCCCAGTGACACTGCTGGATTGAAAGAACTCATTCTCTTGACAGGTCAGCAGTTTTGTAAGGCAGGACTCCCTTCCTAAAAAAAAGTGCAAGGTTCACCTGAAAGCAAATAATGTTGCTACCAGGATTAAATTACAGTCGGGCAACTATTGTGATCATATGTAGTTCAGGTGGCAGGGCAGAGTGTGCAGGTGGGATGGCAGTGACTGCAAAAACCTAGCCCAAAGACTAACAGTGTTTGAAGTTGAGGTCAGTTACTTAGGACGAAGATGAAGCAAAAGTCTTTAATTCAAACAGTTGTGAATCTTTGGAATTCTCTGTTCCAGAAAGCTGTGAATACTCAGTAATTGAGAATAATCAAGAAAGTGATTGATGTATTTACAGAATCTTAAGGAAATAAATATTGTTATTGTGTGATAAGGGGATGATTGAAGGTCATCATAATCTTATTGACTGCTGGAACAAGGTCAAAAGGCTGAATGATTTCGCCTGTTCCTATATCTTATGTTCCTATACAAAACATTATTTTCCAGTCATGATTCCCAACACGTGAAAATCCATTGTTCCAAAGACTAGGCCAGTTCCCTGATCCAGGGAAATATGAATTCCCAGTGCTAGAAGTCCTGTCTTAGATCCCATCATTGATGTTGTCAGCTCTGCAAAACACAGGCAGATATTCTGATCTTTACAAGACAATGCTGAAAATCCTGGAATTGGCATGGACTTCAAATCGAGTTGTGGCAGGAATCTCACGGAGTTCTTGAGGAAATTTTGTGAACAGCTAATTTCCATTCCTGCTTGTGGAAATCCAATTACTCAGGTGTATTATCCATCTTGTCATTGTGTTTGACCATGGAGACATATGATAAATACCAGTCTTGGTGATGGCAAGCAAACATCGAAAATATGGTTTTATCTGTGCAGAAATTCATTGTGTGCCACTTATGGAGACACAAATAAACCTGGACTAAATGAGCTCAATGAGAATGTTTGTTTCTCTGTGTCGGCTGACATTCAGATTCTGCTCCCAGTCTTTCATCCTCGCAATTGTCCACCTGGTCTCCTTTGCTTTCTTTGCCAAATACAGCAGGAGAGTCAACATGTTTGACATATAGCTGTTGGCCTTTTAATTTAATGCTGAGCTAAAATGGCAAAATAACATCTCTTCCTACATTTCACCACAGCGTTCCAGCTTGACTTTGAAACATTTTAAAATATCTAAACCCATAGTTCACTATGTTTTGTTTATCAGATTTGTAATAATTTAGTGAATACAACATAAATAATGTTAACAGAGGAATGATTTCAACAAGCAGTTAACAACAGCATTTGCAGGAAAATTAACCTCTAATAAGCTAAATAGAACTCCACAATTACGGTAAGACTTCTGTATATTTGATCCAAATAGAATGCTGTGTAGATTGAATTTACTTTGTTCGCCTCTTATTTTATCTTTCAGCGATGGAGCTCTGTGCATCTGCTGTAATACCCATGTGCATACATCAATCACAACCATCCAAATATTGATTAAATTTCCAAGTTAAGAGCAGTTGAAATAACCATCTGCTGACATGGAAATGCAGACCATTAAGTTAACAGTTTCAGAGAAGAATTGGTGAATTTGGAATTCTAAATGGTCCAAATCAATGCAAAATAGATTAAATGTCTATAGTACTGTCCTCCTGGACTGTGCTGCTAGAACATGTGGGCTGTGGGACACAACTTGAGCTAACTTCAGAATTGCCACAATACTGGAAGATGTGAAATATTAATCTTTAACCCCACTGGCTGATTACTATTTGGACCTTTGTCTGAGATAGAACACCTTTAAATGAGTCAGAGCACTATAGACAATAGACAATAGGTGGAGGAGTAGGCCATTCTGCCCTTCGAGCCTGAACCACCATTCAATATGATCATGACTGATCATCCTTAATCAGTATCCTGTTCCTGCCTTATCTTCATAACCTTTGATTCCACTATCCTTGAGAGCTCTATCCAACTCTTTCTTAAATGAATCCAGAGACTGGGCCTCCACTGCCTTCTGGGGCAGAGCATTCCACACAGCCACCACTCTCTGGGTGAAGAAGTTTCTCCTCATCTCTGTCCTAAATGGTCTACCCTGTATTTTTAAGCTGTGTCCTCTGGTTCGGCACTCACCCATCAGCGGAAACATGTTTCCTGTCTCCAGAGTATCCAATCCTTTAATAATCTTATATGTCTCAATCAGATCCCCTCTCAGTCTTCTAAACTCAAGGGTATACAAGCCCAGTTGCTCCAATCTTTCAGCGTAAGGTAGTCCTGCCATTCCAGGAATTGACCTCGTGAACCTACTCCCTCAATAGCCAGAATGTCTTTCCTCAAATTTGGAGACCAGAACTGCACACAGTACTCGAGGTGTGGTCTCACCAGGGCCCTGTTTTAAATAGGCTTCACAAGTCACTTAAATGACAAGAGTGTCCAAATTTGTAAAAACAAATCTCCGTTGTGAATTACCAAGAAGCAGGAGAGGCATCGGGTGGCTATTCCATCTTACCAGGGCGGTAGCAGCAGAGGTCAACAGTACTGGGCAGCACCAGGGATGGCACTGGCTCCAATATCTCAAGAGGATGGATGATCTGCAACACTTCACTGCAGTATGTACTACTGTCTACTTACGACAAACTCATAGGGGCATGAAACATTGTAAATAATTGGCTGCAGAGGGTTGTCATACAAGGGGATAGGTGACAAGGCATCTCCATCAGAGAAATCACCTCGGCTGAACACGCTTGCGTTTATTATTGCTCCGAGTGATGCATGACTTGACTGCCATTCGCAATGAGTCTTACACATGTACCTCGGTTCAAAATATAAACCAAAGATGCTGCAGAAAACTTCCCTTTTAATTCAATAAAATGGCCATGTCAGAAAGTGGGCTAGGGTCTAGCTTTCAATGCACTCAAGGGGTGGTCACTGTCAATCAGGCAGCATGGGTGGCTACAATTCTGTTCAGCCATTACAGGCAGTTAGGGGAAATCATGTGTCACCCATGAGAAAACAGAGTGGACAGAGCAGCCAGGGTCTGAGCAGTTACATCTAGGGGCTGTGCCGTGAAGTTAGTCAGAGATCAGGGACACATAGAGTGCTGGGATTCCAAGGGCTAATCATTGAGGGGATCCAAGAGCGTCACTGTCAAAAGGGGTTGGGGAGTCAAGGCTGGAGGGCAAAAACAGGGGCATTTGAAGAGGCAGGGACAAGGATGGTGACAGGAAGAAACTCAAGCAGCATGGGTCTGGATCAGGGGAGCGGTAGATGGAATGCATTGAATGGCATGGTCATCTACTGGAATAGTGGGTGAAGGAGTTATTGGCACTGCTGACTGGTTACTGAGGCTTTCACAGGGAGAGCATAGAAGAGCAGAATGAGTATCAGTAAGGTGTCGTGTCTGGATTCAGGGCAGTGGGGAGGACAGTTAGAAGCAAAGTTCAAAAGCATGGCATTGTGGCTGCTATGCCATCACACTGTCGGTGAGAGGCATTGCCGGATTGCCAACACTTGTTCGGATAATCAGTAACCTTTCAAAGATAATGCAGCCACAAGCATTGCTGGTCTGCTGCAGATATCTGCTGAGGAGTGAGTTATTCTGCAAATGGCATGTGTATGTTGGATTTGGAACTGGGTGAGGGTTGCCATGGGGATGGTGGGTTGGGCAGGAATAGGTAGTCATTCAGTTGAGTTTGGGAAGATACAGTGAGAAACTTTTCTAGACCTCACAGCAAAACCCCCTTCAAAATACTCAATGAAACTGGCACTTAGCCAAAAAAGTATGTTTCAGCCCACCTACTTATTTATGAATACTTTGTCTTAAATTTTGCAGTAATAATAATGAGAATACTGTTCAGTGTTCATCACCTTTTCAACTATAATACTGACAAGAATTTGGTATTTCTAGTGTCTTTTTATGCACAATTTAGCACGACTACCAAAATTCACCAATATTCCTCCATGTCTCTATGTAGTGCACTACTTAAGTCCTCACAGATAAAAATCATTAATTCATGGGATTTAGGCATCATCGGCAAGGAGCATTAAATATTGTTCATCCCAAATTCCCTTCAGAGCCACAGTTTGTAAAATACTGAAATCCCTGCGGTGTAGCTAGACTCACAACTGTTCAGGAGGGAATTCCAGGCTTTTGGCAGTAGGAATAAGGAAATTACTTCATCCAAAACTTTTGAAAAAGGTGTCCTGTGGAAGGAAATGTGACTTTTGATAGCAATAAGTAAATCTTGATTATTGCAGGCCAACTCCCTGATTTGCAAAAAGAGTTAATTCCAATAAATTTGTGGAATGTCCAGTTGCTCCTTTCTGAAAAAGAAAATGTCTATAGAATTTTAAAATAACAAGCAAATTTTAAAAATCTTTTTGTGCTATGTTATCTTCTATCTTAAATACAGGTGAATGCCCCAATCTTTAACTTAGTCTCAGTAAAATTAAGAAGTGAAGAATGAAATGCTGGAGCTCACAGTGGGTCAGGCAGCATCCATGGAGAGACAGCAAGTTTACGTTTCAAGTCTAGAGTCCTTAGCTTACTTACTGTCACTTAACTTTTATCTTTGCAAGAATTTAACTGTCCAGTGTGCAAGAAATTGGATTTTTCCATCTATTAGGTTACATTTTGCCAGTTTTTAATATAGTTTTAATATTATCTTTAAATTTTGCTTTGAGTTACTTGTTCCTAAATTGTTTTGCCTAGTTAGAGGCATATCCTGCCAAAACGTCAAAAACATGAAATGCAACTGATTTGGAATCTTCTGAAATCAACTTTTTTTTTTCTAATAGGCATAGTTTACTTTGAAAGTTAAAAGAACAATTTAGAATATGGACAATTTACTTTGACCAAAGAAGGCTGCTCAAGGTCAACCTTTTGTGACTTTTGCGAGAAGTATTATTTCATGTTGATCATGCTTCTTAAAATGTAAATAACAATGGATGGGTGTCCGTTTTTTGACAATCATCTGTGGAATTCACAACTTCTATTGTTTGTGGGCTTATCCAAAATGCAACATTAAAAAACTCATAAACTTACTATCTCCAAACAGCAGACTCATAAACTACAACTCTGCCTTCAACACCATTATCCCCCTAGACTGATGTCAAAACTCCCAGACCGAGGTCTCGGCTCTGCCCACTGCAACTGGATCCTCAGCTTTCTGACCCACAGACTGCAATCAGAGAAGATAGGTGACTGCACCTCCTCTACAATAACACTTAACACTGCAGCCCCCCAGGGATGTAAACTCAGCCTCCACTGTATTCCCTGTACACCCATGACTGTGTTGCCAAATTCAAAACAAACACAACCAACAGGTTTGCTGATGATAGCACCATAGTAGGATGGATATCAAGCAATGATGAGGCAGAATGCAGAAAGGAGATAGAGGGCTTGGTGACGTGGTGCAATGATCTCAACGTCAGCAAAACTGAAGAACTGATCATTGACTTCAGAAAGAAGGGAGAAGAACATGCCTCAATCTACATCAACAGAACTGAGGTTGAGAGGGTAGAAAGTGTCAGGTTCCTCGGCGTGATGATTACTGACAATCTGTCCTGGACTGCCCACATAGATGCGATGGTCAAGAAGGCACAACAATGCCTCTTCTTCCTCAGGCGGCTCAGGAAATTTGGCATTTCTATAAGGACTCTCACCAACTTCTACGGATGCACCATTGAAAGCATACTGTCCAGGTGCATAACAGCTTAGTATGGCAATTGTTCTGCCCAGGACCATAAGAAACTATAGAAGGTGGTGTGCATAGTGTGCATCACGGAAGCCAACCATCCATCCACGGATTCCATTTACATGGCCCGCTGTCAACATCATCAAAGACCTTTGATCTCCTACAAACTCTTCCATTAGGCAGCAGATACAGAAGCTTGAACACATGCACCAACAGGTTCAGGAACAGCTTCTTCCAGCTGTTATTAGACTGATGAATGGACTCTCTAACTTCAAATAATGCTGACCTTGTTGATGGTGATCTTGCCCAGTGCATACTCTGTGCAATGTAACCTGTATGACTGTTTAGATTTTTTTTCACCCAATGATCTACTGCTTATAAGCAAAGCTTTTCACTGTACTTAAAAACTTGTGTCAATAAGTCAATGAATCTTGAACTATGGAGAAATCAGTCAAATCAGAAGTCAGTGTGAAAGGTCACCATCTATTCTGTATTGTATCACAATAGCTTTTAATTTTAAATCATTCTGAGTGGACAATGGACGTATTGATTATGTGACAGAAACTAACTACAGCACAAGAGGAACCATTCCTCTAACCAGGTAAAGGGATGGCTGGAAAATGGGAAGCCTTCGGAAATGAGATAACGAGAATCCAGAGAAAGTATATTCCTGTCAGGGTGAAAGGAAAGGCTGGTAGGTATAGGCAGTGCTAGATGACTATGAGGGTTTGGTTAAGAAAAAGAAGGAAGCATATATAAGGTATAGACAGGATAGACCAAGTGAATCCTTAGAAGAGTATAAAGGCAATAGGAATATACTTAAGAGGGAAATCAAGAGGGCAAAAAGGGGACATGAGATAGCTTTGGCAAATAGAATTAAGGAGAATCCAAAGAGATTTTACAAATACATTAAGGACAAAAGGGTAACTAGGGAAAGAATTGGGCCCCTCAAAGATCAGCAAGGCGGCCTTTGTGTGGAGCCGCAGAAAATGGGGGAGGTACTAAATGAGTATTTTGCATCAGTATTTACTGTGGAAAAGGATATGGAATATTTAGACTGTAGGGAAATAGATGGTGATATCTTACAAAATATCCATATTACAGAGGAGGAAATGCTGGATGTCTTGAAATGCATAAAAGTGGATAAGTCCCCAGGACCTGATCAGGTATACTCAAGAACTTTGTGGGAAGCTAGAAAAGTGATTACTGGGCCTCTTGCTGAGATAAGTGTATCATTGATAGTTACAGGTGAAGTGCTGGAAGACTGGAGGTTGGCAAACGTGGTGCCACTGTTTAAGAAGGGTGGAAAGGACAAGTCATGGAACTATAGACCGGTGAGCCTGACCTCGGTGATGGGCAAGTTGTTGGAGGGAATCCTGAGGGACAGGATGTACATGTGTTTGGAAAGGCAAGGACTGATTAGGGATAGTCAACATGTTTTGTGCATGGGAAATCATGTCTCATAAACTTGATTGAGTTTTTGAGGAAGTAACAAAGAGGATTGATGAGGGCAGAGCGATAGATGTGATCCATATGAACTTCAGTAAGGCGTTTGACAAGGTTCCCCATGGGAGACTGATTAGCAAGGTTACATCTCACGGAATAAAGGGAGAACTAGCCATTTGGATACAGAACTGGCTCAAAGGTAGAAGACAGAGGGTGGTGGTAAAGGGCTGTTTTTCAGACGGGAGGCCGGTGACCAGTGGAGTGTCACAAGGATCGATGCTGGGTCCTCTACTTTTTGTCATTTACATAAATGATTTGGATGCGAGCATAAGAGGGACAGTTAGTAAGTTTGTAGATGACACCAAAATTGGAGGCGTAGTGGACAGCGAAGAGGGTTACCTCAGATTACAACAGGATCTTGAACAGATGGACCAATGGGCTGAGAAGTGGCAGATGGGGTTTAATTCAGACAAATGCGAGGTGCTGCATTTTGGGAAAGCAAATCTTAGCAGGACTTATACACTTAATGGTAAGATCCTAGGGAGTGTTGCTGAACAAAGAGACCTTGGAGTGCAGGTTCATAGCTCCTTGAAAGTGGAGTCACATGTAGATAAGATAGTGAAGAAGGCTTTTGTATGCTTTCCTTTATTGGTCAGAGCATTGAGTACAGGAGTTGGGAGGTCATGTTGCAGCTATAAAGGACATTGGTTAGGCCACTATTGGAATATTGCGTGCAATTCTGATCTCCTTCCTATCGGAAAGATGTTGTGAAACTTGAAAGGGTTCAGAAAAGATTTACAAGGATATTGCCAGGGTTGGAGGATTTGTGCTATGGGGAGAGGCTGAACAGGCTGGGGCTGTTTTCCCTGGACCGTCGGAAGATGACGGGTGACCTTATAGAGGTTTACAAAATTATGAGGGGCATGGATAGGGTAAATAGGCAAAGTCTTTTCCCTGTGGTGGGGGAGTCCAGAACTAGAGGACATAGGTTTAGGGTGAGAGGGGAAAGATCTAAAAGAGACCTACGGGGCAACGTTTTCACACAGAGGGTGGTACGTGTATGGAATGAGCTGCCAGAGGAAGTGGTGGAGGCTGGTACAATTGCAACATTTATGAGGCATTTGGATGGGTATATGAATAGGAAGGGTTTGGAGGGATATGGGCTGGGTGCTGGCAGGTGGGACTAGATTGAGTTGGGATATCTGGTCGGCATGGACGGGTTGGAACCGAAGGGTCTGATTCCATGCTGTCCATCTCTATGTCTCTATGACTCTATAACTGAACTCAGTTTAACAACCAGTCATAGGAACATATGACAGGAGTAGCCCATTCAGCCCCGCAAGCCTGCTCCGCATTCAATAAGATCATGGCTGATCTGTGGATTAACTCCATCTGCCTGATTTGGGCCCTTATCCCTTGGTGCCCTTAACAAACAATTGTCTACCTCAGATTTAAACTTAACAATTGAATTAGCATCGTCTGCCACTTGAGGAAGAGAGTTCCAAAACTCTACCACTCTTTTAATTTAGATGTGCCTTCTAACATCTCTCCTGAAAGCTTGGCCCTAATTCTTAAGTCTATTCCTTCTGGTTCTAGAATCTTCAAGCAATGGAAATAGTTTATCTTTATTCACCCTTTCTTTCTTTGTTAATATCCTGAAAACCTTGATTCAATCACAACTTATCCTTTTAAATTCTAGAGAATAAAGGCTTCATTTGACTGATCTGTGCTTAGAACTTAACCCTTGAAGTCCAGGTATCATGCTTGTAAATCTTTGTTGACCTCCCTCCAGGGCCACACCATCCTTCCTAAGCTGTGATGTCCAGATCTGCTTAACATACTCGAAGTAAAGACAAACTAGGGTTTGCAGCAAAACACCCTGCACAGTTAGTACAAGCAATGTAGAGGGGAGCTCATTGGTTTCCTTATACAGAGGTTTGCCTTTGCTGAAATCCAGCCAGAGCATTGTCAAGAAATCCAGAAACTTCCAACTTGTATTTGTCTCTAAAAAAGCCATGAATGGAAACCTATCCAGACATTCTCCTTGTACACCATAAAAGGTCCTTTGGAGTGTGATTTGTTTCTTGTGTGCTGTGAATTATTTTGCTACATTCTTTGTTCTGTAGAATCTATCTTTACTATGTGAGTGCCTGTGCCTCTACAGTTAAGAAAGAGTGGAGTGTGTTTTGTTACATTTACATTTCAGTGGGATGTGTGAATCAATATTATTCTTCCAATTTGTTCTTAGCTGAAAGTCTGCTTTATGTTTATAATGGAAAGTCAACCCTCAAAAGATTTTAAAACATCCGACTAAAATGCAGTCATTCAAGAGGTGACGAGAAAGGGAAAAGCTATCCTGCTCAAATCTGTAACAAAATCCAGATTATCAATGAGGTGCTAAGCACCAGTCCTTGTAGAAAACTGCTTTCTATCTTCCTCCAATACGAATAACTACCTCCCACCTCTACTCTTGGCTTTCTATTTCTTATCTAATTTAACATTCTTTCACTATTTTTCTCATTGTCTTGAACATACCATGAGGAACCTTTGAAAACCAAAGTCTCACGACTTCAGCTACATTACTCTACATTCTCTATTGGCTCTTAAAAATAAACTCTCTTGGGTTAGTCATATGTTACACAGCCTTTCCGAATCCAGTTGACCTGCTTGTTGTGTTCTTAACACTGATTAACAAATCACACGCAGAAGAACCTTTTATGGGGTACAAGGAGAATGTCTAGATACAAAGCACCCTGAGGTGCTGTCCTATCATTTAGATTATCTAGATTCAAGTATCATTCATCCCACCAAATGTTCTATACTTCCAGATCTATCCTTCCCTTGTTTTTCTCTGCCTCCGTTTTGTGTTCAGAAACAATATTAACTGTGTTCAAGTTATCTGGCAGTAACTCTCTACTTTCTCAAACTTTTGTAACATACATTAGCATCTCTGCCATTTCGTCCTGGCTTCCATGAGTGCACCAATTTGTATTTCATTGAACATGAGGTTCATGCTCTTATAGTTTTACAAGTTCGTCAATTATTTTCTCCCTATCTATCACAACTGGATTAATATGCTTCTGAAACTCATCCTTTTGGCAAGTATTTGATTTATAATGGTCTTTATTAAATGCCAAAGCCAAAATATTCAAAGAATATTTTGATGTATTATTTTCCATCATTGTCTTCGAGTTTATCTTCTTCAGCCTTTATTCACCCAGAATTTCCTTTTGTTATTTATTGATCATTTCTTTAAATGGTCCTTGATACTGAGACATTTCTTTGCCTTCCTTCTTGTTTTCTCCCATATTCTTTATACTTCCTTTTATCCCCCTCTCCTTTACTAATACTTCATTTCTGGAAATTGCATAGTACTACTTGTGACTTTTTTTATTTGTTAAAAATATTTGTTGGAAAATCATGGATAATTTCCTGATTAAGTCCTAATATGGATCAAAAATGTTTCCCTTACGTTTTTGGTTTTTGTACCACAATTAGAGGAAATGGAATAAGCAGAAAACTGTCAAATTACAATTTTATCTGATATTTATCCTATTTACTTATGACCACGGCTTAATTGTTGATGATACTCAAAAACAAAAACATGTTTTATTAGTGTTGTTTTTTTAAACAATTAATTAGATATGCTTCAACCTGGTTTTGCTTCATATCTTTCACCTGTTCGAAGCTCTGACTTTAAAGTATGTAAATCCAATTTTCTATGAATGTTTCAGTTCATCAGCTTCTGAAATTTTAAATCATTACAAATGATTTTCTTTCAAAGATAGCACCTTTGTTGTAAATATCTCTGCTGGCAAATGCATGTGAAAATAACATGCATGTTAACCAACTTAAAAGAGTTCATTACCACCACCTACTTAGGGCAACTGGGGAAGGACAATGTACATACCCTTGCTAATGTTGCCCACAAACAGAAAATGAAACTAAAATAAACAGTCTTTCCTCTTGGGAAAAGGAATGTCTCCAGTTTCCTTCCCTTTGAAAGGACACCTGCTCCATGTCTCGTGTAGACATGCCATTGGCGAGTGGCATCGATCCCAGAAAACCTTCAATGCATTTGAGAACAATTAGAAAATTTGAAATTGGACCAGCTTCTTTAGTTGCAGATATGTAACTGTGACTATTTATACTATTCAGAGAAATGCATCAAAAATCACCAAATTCCCTGCAGAGAGATGAACAACCCACCTCGCATATGTCATCATACATATTTTAATAAAAAAAAGTTCAACATCAAAATGGAACATTGTCCAAATCAAGAAAGAGACATGTATAATAGAAATTGCCTTTGCCAGCAATTTCTGCATGACTGAACTCTGGAGTTATCAGCTGGTTATTTTTGTACACAATATGGAAAGCTTTGGCAAGAAGACCACAATTGCAATGTCCAGGGCATTCAAGAGCACTGCCAAGGCATACGTCGAGATTTGGTCACAATCAGTCAAACAGTGCAACAGATGCAGGACAGTTACATTCCGATCTGCCGGTGGTTGCTGTAGACACTCTAGAGCAGCCATGCTGATGAAAATAGTGCACCACATGCTCAAGATGGGAAGTTAACTGACTGACTACAAGAGCTGAGCCAAGCTCTTTTAAGTTGGTTAACATGCATGTTATTTTCACGTGTATTTGCCAGCAAAGATATTTACAACAAAGGTGCCATCATTGAAAGATACCCTTGGGCCATGAGGCTATTCAGACCCATGGTTATTTCTCTCTCAGAGAGCACATTCTGCCCTGATAATTTTATTTTTGTAAATTAGTAAGCTGTAGTGCAGTGCCTCCATGTTGCTATTGATTTTCTTTGTAATACAATTTTGTACATTTAAATTGTAAAGTGACTTGGCACAAATTGTTTTGGATGTTTTTTAAAACAGAAAATTGTATCCATAAAGCTCTGTGATAATGCACTCTTATTAATCATTTTCTTCGTACAATGTATCAGCTTCTATTAGATTAAAAACCTTGCAGTACAGATGCTACCTAACATTCATAGTCATTCAATTGTAGTTTTTAAATCACCAACTCAATCATAATCCGTTATCCAATAAGATTTAGTAGAAAACTTATTTAAAATGCCTATCTAAGCACTCACGTGATAGAATCAATCCTTTAGTACGTTATAAAGTAACAGATATCTGTGAAAGGAAATTCAGGTAAATCAAACAGAAGCTAAAGAGATTACAAACAAGGAAATTGTAAAGTTCAAACTAAAATAAAAGCGGATTTTGGACAATAGGTAGCAAATCCTTCCAGATGCACACTGTGAAACCAGATTTCAAAACTAATTTGGTGTTTCTTTTAACTATTTTCCATACATTTTGCTGTAGAAATTTAACTTAATAGAGTCATAGAGATGTACAGCATGGAAACAGACCCTTCAGTCCAACCCGTCCATGCTGACCAGATATCCCAACCCAATCTAGTCCCACCTGCCAGCACCTGGCCCATATCCCTCCAAACCCTTCCTATTCATATACCCATCCAAATGCCTCATAAATGTTGCAGTTGTACCAGCCTCCACCACTTCCCCTGGCAGCTCATTCCATACACGTACCACCCTCTGCGTGAAAACGTTGCCCCTTAAGTCTCTTTTAGATCTTTCCCCTCTCACCCTAAACCTATGCCATCTTGAACCCTTTCAAGTTTCACAACATCTTTCTGATAGGAAGGAGACCAGAATTACATGCAATATTCCAACAATGGCCTAACCAATGTCCTGTACAGCTGCAACATGACCTCCCAACTCCTGTACTCAATCTTCAATTATATTTTTCAGAACAAATTGTTTGCATCTCAAACTATTCCAATAGCAATGGCTGTGTTGAAAATGAACTTCCAGCAATGATTTAAATGCCTGGGGAGCATTTTATCAGCTAAAAGTATTAATGGTTTTACTTCACTTTTCCACTGGTGCCTTTGTTTTCATTGACCTCCATATCAGCCCTCTTCAAGAAAACCTGTCCTTCATCCCATGATCTCATTGAATGGTGAAGCAAGCTCAAAGGGCCAAAGACCTTTCCTGTTGCTATTTTCTATGTTTCCATTTTTCATTATCCAAAGGGAGATCTGCCTCCATTGCAGGAAGGTTCAGTGAAATGACATCTTTCCTTCAGCAAACACGCTACCAGTAACATGGTGGAGTTAAAGTATTTTTCAATCAGCTATCATTGAGGTGTAACATTGTCTGCTCTCTCTCATTAAAGACAACACATAAGCTCACTAGGGTTTCTGTGGAATTAAGGACAGCGTACATATGGACGTTCTGTGCAGGCCAACTGATGTCATCAAGAAGGTGACCAAACATCCAAAAGTAGCCTTTGCATCTAAAAAGTATGAGAACGTCAAAAGTGTCAACCAAAGGTCAATCAACTAAGATAATAAGTCAAACATGCCACATTTAAATCAACGCAACTATCTATCTACAGTAAAATGTGAGATTTTGCCAAAGCAAATGAGATTGAAAATTATTTGTCCTCCCAAAGCCCACCTACTTGAAACGCAACTCAGTGTTTACAGATTCCACACAATAGTATCCTGATAACATACACAATACAATATGGCCACGTGCATCTAGACTGATGAGATGACTGGAATTGAATAAATCCCACAAGCAGACAGTTCACCAGTCTTCATTACAATCAAAGTGTCCAGGCTGATCATTGTCAAAATTCCAAGATATGTACATCATTAAGACCATGTATTCAAAAGCCACCATGACACACATGAGACTATGAAGAAATAGATTGAGCAGATGAACAACTCCACTTTAGTTGCTATTTATATTGGCCATAACACCAAAAAGCCAGGTACCTTTATATTAGCAATGGGGGGTGGGGGATGGTATGGAGGAAAAACACACCTGATTTTTGTTTCATCACCTATGACAGCAAATGGTGGCTACTGGCCTGCTCCCAGAAGATCCCAGAAGGCATGGTGATCTAGTAATACCACTGCACTCAACATCCAGGAGCCAAAGCTAATGCTCTGAGCACATGTTAAATCCTACCCTGGCAACTGGGAAAAGTTGAATTCAATTAATTAAAGGTGGAATTAAAAGCTCATCTATATGGTGTCATGAAGCTACAGTAACACTGATTTTCACTTTTAAGAAGTCCACCTGATTTTATGCTGTAATTCAGGGAAGAAAGTCTCTCATCCTTACTTAGTCTGACTTATATGTGCCTCCTTCTCCAGTTCAATATTGTTGACTCTTAACCAGCCTCTGAAATAACCATATAAAACCAAGAGAACTACAGATGCTGTAAATCAGAAACAAAAGTAGAAGTTGCTGGAAAAGCTCAGCAGGTCTGCCCAGCACCTGTGCAGAGAAATCAGAGTTAATGTTTCAGGTCCAGTGACCGTTCCTCATGTTTTGAGACACTATACAACTGAAGCAAGACTTCACTATCCAGTAACCAAATTCTCTTACAATAAATGCGAACATTTAATTAGCCTTCCTAATGGCTTTTTGTGCATGCATATTAGCCTTTAAAGACATATTTGGATTTAGACATAAATGATTTGGATAAGCGGGACAGTTAGTAAGTTTGAAGATGACACCAAAATTGGAGGTGTAGTAGACAGCGAAGAGGGTTACCTCAGATTACAACAGGATCTTGACCAGATGGGCCAATGGGCTGAGAAGTGGCAGATGGAGTTTAATTCAGATAAATGCAAGGTGCTGCATTTTGGGAAAGCAAATCTTAGCAGGACTTATACACTTAATGGTAAGGTCCTAGGGAATGTTGCTGAACAAAGAGACCTGGGAGTGCAGGTTCACAGCTCCTTGAAAGTGGAGTCGCAGGCAGATAGGATAGTGAAGAAGGCTTTTGGTATGCTTTCCTTTAATGGTCAGAGTATTGAGGACAGGAGTTGGGAGGTCATGTTGTGGCTGTAAAGGACATTGGTTAGGCCACTGTTGGAATATTGCATGTAATCCTGGTCTCCTTCCTATCGGAAAGATGTTGTGAAACTTGAAAGGCTTCAGAAAAGATTTACAAGGATGTTGCCAGGGTTGGAGGATCTGAGCTACAGGGAGAGGCTGAACAGGCTGGGGCTGTTTTCCCTGGAGCGTCGGAGGCTGAGGGGTGACCTTATAGAGGTTTACAAAATTATGAGGGGCACAAATAGGATAAATAGGCAAAGTCTTTTCCCTGTGGTGGGGGAGTCCAGAGCTAGAGGGCATAGATTTAGGGTGAGAGGGGAAAGATATAAAAGAGACCTAAGGGGCAACGTTTTCATACAGAGGGTGGTACGTGTATGGAATGAGCTGCCAGAGGATGTGGTGGAGGCTGGTACAATTGCAACATTTAAGAGGCATTTGGATGGGTATATGAATAGGAAAGGTTTGGAGGGATATGGGCCGGGTGCTGGCAGGTGGGATTAGATTGTGTTGGGATATCTGATCGACATGGACAGGTTGGACTGAAGGGTCTGTTTCCATGCTGTACATCTCTATGACTCTATGACTCTATATCAACAAGATAACTTTGTATATCTAAATCTTCCAATCTCTTACCTTTTAGAAACTCTCCGCACATTCCTACCAAAGAGGATATCCTCACATTTTTCTATATTTTGTTCCATCTGCCATATTCTTGTCCAACCACTAAGCCTGTTTGAATCCTACTGAAAACCGTTTATGTTATCCTCAAAATGCACATTCTTGTTCAGCTTTGTGTCATCTGCAAATTTAGAACTATATTTGGTCTCCACCTTCAAAACATTGATATCTATTAACATCAAGTACCGAATCTTGTGATACCAGAAGTCATCACAATTTGCTAGCATTCTTACTCTGTTTGCTGATTCTTAATCCATGCAATACATTAGCTCCGAACCCATGTGCAATGTTCTCAGATGTCCAAACCTTGAATACATTGTTTCAATCTAGTGATTATCGGTTATTTCTTCTCCAACTTCCTTTAACAACCTGGGATATAATGCATCTGGCCCTGATGATATATCCACTTTCAAGGATGTCAGTCCTTCCAATACTTCCCTCACATTACACTCAATGTATTTTATATTTCACACTCCTCCTTAACTAGCATGTCTGCATCATCCGTCTCCAGAGACAAGGTAAGCCAGGGAACTATAGACTGGTGAGCCTGATGTTGGTGGTGGGCAAGTTGTTGGAGGGAATCTTGAGGGACAGGATGTACATGTATTAGGAAAGACAAGGACTGATTAGGGAAAGTCAACATGACTTTATGTGTGGGAAATCAGGTCTCATGAACTTGATTGAGTTTTTTGAAAAAGTAACAAAAAGGATCGATGAGTGCAGAGCGGTGGACATGATCTATATGGACTTCAGTAAGGAGTTCGACAAGGTTCCCCGGTTGGAAAGGTTAGATCTCATAGAATACAGGGAGAACTAGCCATTTGGATACAGAACTGGCTCAAAGGTGGAAGACAGAGAGTGGTGGTGGAGGGTTTTTAGATTAGATTACTTACAATGTGGAAACAGGCCCTTCAGCCCAACAAGTCCACACCGCCCCGCCGAAGCGCAACCCACCCATACCCCTACATTTACCCCTTACCTAACACTATGGGCAATTTAGCATGGCCAATTCACCTAACGTGCACACCTTTGGACTGTGGGAGGAAACCGGAGCACCCGGAGGAAACCCACACAGACACGGGGAGAACGTGCAAACTCCACACAGTCAGTCGCCTAAGGCGGGAATTGAACCCGGGTCTCTGGCGCTGTGAGGCAGCAGTGCTAACCACTGTGCCACCGTGCCGCCCATGTTTTTCAGACTGGACGCCTGTGACCAGTGGAGTGTCACAAGGATCGGTGCTGGGCCCTCTACTTTTCATTATTTATATAAATGATTTGGAAGAGAGCATAAGAGGTACAGTTAGTAAGTTTGCAGATGACACCAAAATTGGAGGTGTATTGGACAGCGAAGAAGGTTACCTCAGATTACAATGGGATCTTGATCAGATGGGCCAATGGGCTGAGATGTGGCAGATGGAGTTTAATTTAGATAAACATGAGGAGCTGCATTTTGGGAAAGCAAATCTTAACAGGACGTATGCACTTAATGGTAAGCTCCTAGGGAGTGTTGCTGAACAAAGAGACCTTGGAGTGCAAGTTCATAGCTTCTTGAAAGTAGAGTCACAGGTAGATAGGATAGTGAGGAAGGCATTTGGTATGCTTTCCTTTATTGGTCAGTGTATTGAGTACAGGAGTTGGGAGGTCATGTTGCGGCTGTACAGGACATTGGTTAGGCCACTTTCGGAATATTGCGTGCAATTCTGGTCTCCTTCCTATCGGATGGATTTTGTGAAACTTGAAAGGGTGACCTTATAGAGCTTTATAAAATCATGACAGGCGTGGATAGAGTAAATAGACAAGGTCTTTTCCATGGGTTGGGGGAGACTAGGACTTGAGGACATAGGTTTAAGGTGAGAGGGGAAAGATTTAAAAGGGACCTAAGGGTCAACTTTTTCATGAAAAAGTTGTTACGTGTATGGTATGAGCTGCCAGAGGAAGTGGTGGAGGCTGGTACAGTTACAACATTTAAAAGGCATGTGGATGGGTATATGAATAGGAAGGGTTTAGAATGAAATGGGACAAGTGCTGGCAAATGGGACTAGATTAATTTACGATATCTGGTCAGCATGAACGAGTTGAACCAAAGGGTCTGTTTCTGTGCTGTACATCTCAATGAATCAAGCATTGTTACTTGGATTGGTCTTACACATTCTTCAGTTCCCTCTTGCTCTAAAGTACTGATAAAGCATATTTGTGTTTTCCTTGATTTTACCCAGAGATATGGGGGGCACAGTGGCACAGTGGTTAGCACTGCTGCCTCACTATGCCAGAGACCCGGGTTCATTTCCCGCTTCCGGCAACTGTCTGTGTGGAGTTTTCACATTCTCCCCGTGTCTATGTGGATTTCCTCCGGGTGCTCTAGTTTCCTCCCACAGTCCAAAAATGTGGAGGTTGGTGAATTGGCCATGCTAAATTGCCTGTAGTGTTAGATGTAGGGGAATGGGTCTAGGTGGGTTGCTCTTCGGAGTGTCAGTGTGGACTAGTTGGGCCGAAGGGCCTGTTTCCACACTGTAAGTAATCTAATCTAATATGCTTTCACATACTCCCTTTGTTTTCTTAATTTCACCTTGTACTTTCTACATTCTCTAGGTTTTTTACAATGTTACTTTTTTTGTGACTGTCACAAGCTTTCTTTTCCCTGTTTTATCCTTATATTTTATGTTTCTGGAAAACTAGGGAGCACTAAACATGGCAGTACCATCCAGGGTATTTGAGGGAACATGTCTACAATGTGAATCCATATTCCATTAATACCACCTAGGGGGTAGGGAGGATGTCATTGACTTTCTCTGTACATTGCCCATAGTGTACAGCTGGACTACAAAGCTGATAAAAGCCACTCTAAGCACTGCAGAGATCTCTTTGGTCAGGTGGAAGATTAATCTCTAATATCAATGGTGTGGAGGAGCACTCATTGCTACTCCCAGGCAGCTGACAGGAGAACCTGGAGGGAGGGAGTGTTGCTGAACTGGGGCCAACCTTTGTCTGATCTGACTTCTAGATGGTATGAATGCTTCCCACTGAATGCCAGTTGCAGCTTAGAACAAACACTGGAGGTTTGGATAGTCAGTAGTCACTGAAGACAGGTCCAGGTGTTGGTTAAGTACAACACCCAAAACTCTGACCCAAACAGCAAAAGCCAGGTTGAGAGATTTCCTTCTCAATCACGTCACACAATCTCATACCTTCACTGTGCTTATTGGATGCACACCTCACAATTGTGGTCTGTCAGTTGTGCATGCAGCTAGTCGCAATGTTATCCAGCTCCTGGATCACTGCTGGGACCCACACTGTAACAACTATATTTACCCAAGGTTTAGAATGGTGCCCTCATTTAAAACAGTGCATTTTTTGTTGCTTTATTTAACAATCCTACATAAAATCACTTAGATATTTCTCCATCTTGCTCTTCGTGGATCCAATTGGATACCACCAATAATATCATTATGGCAAATGATACACCAAACTGATGAAGTTTGACTTGAATATGTCCTTTGAATTTTGGGTGTATTAACATATTGTACATTCAGATTAGCTGTACTGCCCGGTCCATGCCAAACCTAAGATGACAGATCATTCCTGACTATTTCCTAACGGCGTGACGGCATGTTGAGCACTAAACTGGGCAAAAAGTAAAAACATAAAAATAAATCTAAAACATATTTCCAAAGAATAAAAAAATGATACTATAAGTGCCTGCATCCGAGGTTTATGGGGACTATCTCTGTGTGACATTAGACACTACTAAGCAAGTCCAGCAGCAAGAGGAGTCATTTTGAATTTAATTGGATTTAGTTACTGATTCAAAGAAACGTTCAAATTCCAAGAGTTTTTCAGAAATGACACTCATACAGGTCACAGTCTGGATTGTACAAGGGATAACTTACAAACTTTGCATTTCTTTTGCTCTGAAGGAATGCACAGAAATTTTTAATCTACCTCGTCAGAGATGTCATTATGCACCTCTGGACCAGGTGGGACTTGAACCTGTGATTCTTAGTCCACAGATAGGGACACTACCACTGCACCAGAGGAACACCCCCCCACCCAAGCATGAAATTCTCATGTGGAAATCAGCAATGTTGGCAAAAAGAGGGTTTGAACCCCTGACCTTGGCATGATTAGAATCATACTCTAACTATCTTTGCTAACCAGCCAATATTTGGAGGTGTGCATATTCAATCAAACACTATGTCTGATTTTCTGGTCATTTAAGTTAAAAGTTTGGGAAACTGAACACAACACGTTTCTAAATTTTCAATATCCCAGCATGACCACCAACCATACCCCTCACAACTCCATCCTCACTGAGAAATACAAAATTACTACACGTGATTTCACCTTCTTAGAAAATATTTATGTTCCACTTTTGCTGTTTACCAATATTCACAGGTGGTTTTACTTTTTTAAAATGCAAACATTACAGCCACAAATCTCTGCGATGTTGTTACCTGAGTCAGGTAGCCTCCTCCAATTGATAACATTCTATCTGTATGGCAAATACGGCTGTAGAAAAGCTATTGAAACACATCTAAAGTGTCACCACTTTCAAAACTTGCCATTAGCCAGAAAGATTTTGTATTTGATTTTCTTCTTACTTAAATATTCACAAAATATACAAGACAAAGGTAAACAGTTTTGCCAAAATGGTGCTGCAAATGCACGGTGAAAGTTAATTTTGAGATTATTGTGATGAAAGGGTGTAAACAGGTGCTAAATGGGTGCTGTGCTAATAAGACATGTCTGTTTGCAAGTCTGGATTTAGCACACAATTTTGGCTCTAATTGCTGATTAACATAATTAGAACTTGCTGGAGGTGCTAAAGCAGACATCTGTAGGTTTAACATTCAAGTGCTGATTAGAATCCAATTCCATGAACCCATATGTGGACTCCACAGACCCATTTCCACTGAAGTTATGGAATTTGCTTGCTGGCCATCACACAACTGTTATGTTGTGGGGTGACTGAGGAGCAAAGTGAGAGGTTACACTGGTTCTTAAATGTGGCGCTGAGCTCCAGAGGATGAAGGATATCCTAAACACACAGAGGAGAATATATAGTTATAGAGCCCTAAAGCACAGAGACAGGCCTTTGGCCCAAACTGGTCCATGATGACCAAAATACTTTGCCCTGTTGTCCCTAACAGCAGCAATAGCTGGTGCCTGAACCCATACCCTCTTCCGTTTCTCTTCCACTAGAAAGATGTTAATGATGAGAAAACACTCTTTTATTTCCCTCTAGTTACACCTACAAGGGATCCAGTTAGGTTGAAAAGTAATGCCGCTACTGTTTGTAGATCTCTTCAGAAAGTTACTGGAATAAGCATTGATTGGTAGTGTCTTAACAAATGTTCCAGAATTTCTCCCAATGAGTCTCAGAAGTGCTGTTCAAGCTTCTAGCAATAAGGTGAGCACTAAAACCTGACATACTTCTAATTCTCAAAGTTCTATGCAATAATTTATACTCCCAATCAGCTGGTCAATGTAAAAATGGCTGTAAGTTCAAACATTAGGCACCAAAATGTCTTGCAGCCTATAAACATTTTAAGTGGCAATTAGCCCCTTAATGATGCTTTAGGCAGCTGTTTCTCAAGCAGGCTCCAGTTCCTTTACCTAACTTACATCTTTCACTCATATCTGGGGTAGTTATTTTAATCAACCTATTCAGGCAAATCATGCCACACATCGAAAAGAAGTGGGACTCGAATCTGGGCCTCCTGACAGAAAGGTGGGGACACTACCACAAGAGCTCCAGAAATTAAACTGCAGCAGCTGCCATAATGGGATTTGTACCTATGCCCCGAGAGCATTGGCCTGATCCTGCTAGCTAATGAGTTCAGTGACATTACCATTACACCACCATCTCTCCCACTAAGCCTGGGATAAGGTGACATTTCAATTTAAGACCTCATCTTGGCTCACATTGGAGTCATTTCAGTGACAAAATATCAGGAGAGAACCACCCTCTTTGTGTATTTTACATTAGTTAACAAGCATGAGTCAATTTATTTTTCGAAGCCGAATGTTGAACAGAAGAGCAATACATACAAATATTTTACTAGTCCCCTTTTGTGTGTTTCCTATCTGCTCATATTTTTGATGAGGAAAGAATCCTTATTTCATTTTCTTTTTATTTCCACTGAAATTTAAGATCATTTTTTTCAAAAATAACTTTTATTTATTGATTAAAATAAATGCATTTGTATTTTGTAGATTGCTTCCATCCATTTTGCAAAAAACTCACAAATTCTTGTAAAAGTGAAGTAAAATTATATATATGCACATTACAAAGTTTCGAAAAAAAGCCAAGCTCTTAAATGGTTAATAGCTGCTGAGTTTATAAAACTTTCTACTTAATCCGATAAGCATTCATCCAAATCAGATTTTTATTCAGTATAAGCTCTTCTAAATAAGCACCAAGTCAACTCATAAGACACCTGTTTATTGAGATTTCAAAGCTCCCACAACCTGCATCTTCTTTTAATATTTGTAAATCTCCAAATTAATTGTTTTCCCACATGCCCAGTCTTAGATACACAAGACATTTGCACATGCTCAGAAATGTTTCCCAGTTGCTATCTCTTTACTTACATGTATCAGTCATGCTGAATTTTTTGTGCTAATGAAACACAATTATCATGCTTATTGATGCAACTGTATAATTGGAGAGTGAAGCTGCTACACTAACAGTGCATCATACTTAAACCAGTTCCACACTAGCTTCAAAACTAGCTTCATACTCTAAACTCTGTGCTGGCTTAAGTGAATTGTCCTCATATTCCATGAATATGAATATACCTACATCTCATTGGTCCACTCTCAACTTTCTGAGACAAAAACAAAATTGTAAATGAAAAGCTCTAAAATGGATGGCTTCCTTACAATGGAATTTTAAACTATTTCATTTCTTGCTTATGAATAAATTACCAAGCAATCAACTTAGCCACTTTATTTCACACTTTATTTTCCATTACATTCATAAGATTCATGTAACAAAACAGACTTTTTAAAATAGTGTACATTAATTAAAAGCCATTTTACAGGCAATAGTGTGAGGGATCACTGTCATTAAACATAGCCTTTTGACATAGCCTTCTATTCAGTTGCAAAAATATGCCATTCTAAAACAAATGTCCTTTGTGTCCCACGCAAATGTTAACCCTTTCCAGAAATAAAGATGTATAAATCTGTGTGGCAGCTCCAGAACACCCACTCTTCCATCTTACTCATCAAATCCAACAGGTCCCTTTGCTGCTTCAAGCACCAGTCCAGATACATACACTAGTAAGGATGAAGATACTGAGATAAAGGGAATGAAGCGTAGATCACCAATAAGCAGGAGGAGTTGGGAGGACATTATTGCATGATGATATAAAACATCACTGTAGGATGCTATTCAGTTGTTTGTTCTTTTGCCAGCTCTTTGAAACGTCAATCCAATTCGGTTCATTCCCTTGTCATTGTCCCACAGTCATGCAAATTCTTCCCCTTCATGTATATATCCAGGTCTCTTTTGAAAGTTATTATTGAATCTGACAATGTATTATATATCAAACCAACTTGTTTCATAAAAGTAATTCTCAGCAGCTCAGCCCTGGTTCTTTTTGCAATTTTTTCACATCTGTTTTCTTTTCCAAGATGATGGCAGAGTGAGTGGGCTGAGCCTTATGTCTCATCCAACCCTGTCAGCTTTCTTTCTATTTCTCTTTTTCCTTTATCTCCTTTTCTTTTTGTTTCTTTGTTTTCTTTCCTTTTTAAGTGGGGAGAGTGACAAGTGAAGAAGGAGGCTTCCAGTGACAGCAAAAAGAGGATGAACCGGACACAGCTCCACCCAGCCTGGTGGTCTCCCAGCAAGTGAGGAGCAGGTCCCAGACTGACTGCCCTGACCCAGGCTCGCAGGCCAAGCTGAGGGGCCAGGTCCGCAAATAGGCCCAGGCAGTTGAAGGAGGGGAAGTGGCCATCTTGGCACAGCGTTGCTGACTCCTGGTGTGGCGGTCTTGTCCTAGCATGACAATCTTGTCCCCATGCAGAGGTCTTCTCCATTTTCAGCTTCCAGGTATTCCAGTGGCCTGGCAGGCAGTCTGCTGACTCAGTCCAGCATGGTGGTCTTCTTCGATGGAAATTTCTAGCCCAGTCTTTTAACAGCCTGGCATGGTGGTCTCATCTGGGGTGCGTCTTCAGAATAATCCAGATTCCCTTAGTCGGCTTTCTCTAAGCCCAGTAGCCGTTAACTGAACTGTGATGAACATTGTCTTAATTTTACAGTTTTCTTATTATTTTGCATGATTTCTGTCATTGATATAGGTGCCGTGTTGGGGAAACTTATAAAACTTATCACTGCATTTTTCATTTAAAAGTGCACATGATAATAATTGTCTATTCTATCCTATTTCTGTGTTTGCTAATTACCTCCTTTTCCGCCATTTTTCAATGGCGGATACTATTTTTCAATGTTTTTTCTATAAAAGTTAACATTTGTTGCAGGGTGCATCAGCTTAGATAGTTTGCAGTGTAACTCAAAGATTGGTGTAGAAGAAATGGGATTTGATCTTGAGGTGAGAGTGGAATATACTTAAAGCCAGTTAGCTTAACGTCTAACATTGGGAAAATGCTGGAAGCTTTTATCAGGATGGATATAACACTTATAAAATCTTAATGCAGAAGGCTGAGTCAACATGAGTTTGGGAGAGGGAAGACCTGTTTGACTCAATTTTTGAAGAGTTTTGAGGAAGTAACATGCAATGTGGACAAAGGGAATCTGGAATTGTACTTATTTAGAAGCCTAAATTTTTGTAGTCCAGAAAGTGTTTGACAAAGTGCCACTTCAAAGATCACTTTGTAAGTTAAGGATTTATGGTGTTAGGGATAGCATAGTAACATGGATAGGGGAATTGGTTAGATAACAGAATATGACAAGTCAACTTAAATGGGTTTACTTTGTTTTGAAAGATGTGACAAGTGGTATACCACAAGGATCAGTGCTGGGACATCAACTATCTACAATCAATATTGATAACATGGATGTAGGGGCTCAATCTATGTTGTTAAATTTGCTCATTATATAAAGATGTACTTGGTGTTAATGAGACTACATCTGGAGTACTGTGTACAATATTGTTCTTCTTATTTAGCAAGAATACAGATTAGTCAGAAGCAGTTGAGAGAAGGTTTACTCGAATGATACCTGGGGTGAGTTTATCTTAACAGGAAAGGTTGGACAGAGTGGACCTATATCACTGGAGATGAGAAGTTTGAGAGGTGATTCTATTAAAACATGTATCCTGAGAAAACATGACAGGATGGAGGCTGAAAGGGTGTTACTCCTTGTCAGAGAGACGAGAACTAAAAATAAGCAGCTTTCCATTTGACACGGAAAGGAGGAGAAATTTTTATTTTCTCAGGGGCTTATAATTTTAAGGAACACTCTTCCCCAGGAAATGGTCGAAGGTTTTTCTTTTAAAGATACAGGTAGATCGATTCTTTACGAACAATGTAGTCAGAGTCTATTGGGAGACAGGTGGGAATATGGTTTTGATGTTACAATCAACCATGATCATATTGAAAGGAAGAGATTTGAGGGTCCAAATTGCTTATTCCTACTCCTCATACTTTTGTTCACATGTTCTACTAAATCTCCTTTTAATATTTTCTGCTCTATGGAGAGTAACTCTAGCTTCAAACTCTTCATATTACGAGCATTCAGTATCTTGGATTTAATTCCAGTAAATCACATCTGCATCCTTTTTAAACAGTGTTGTCCAGTATTGGATGAAAAATTCTATCTGAGGTGCTTTATAGTAGTAGTATAGAAGTAGTATTTTATAAAAGTTTAACATAACCTCACTGCTTTCGTACTAAGTAAAGTCAGTGATCTATATACCTTTTACATAACCATCTTATCATGTCCATTTTCATCTTCAATATTTGGATCCATTTACTCCCAGATCTCTCTTCCTGCAGCCCCTTACTTTTAGTTTCTCTCTGCATTTATCCGACCAACATTTAGCATATTACACTTCTCTGCTTTACATTATAACTTCCATGTGTCTGTCCATTTTGTCAGTCTGTTACTATATTCCTTTCTGTTTGCTGCATTTCCGAGTTTAGTATGATCTATAAACTTTGAAACAAGTTATATTGTATATTTTTTAAAAACAGTGCCCCTAATACCAATCACTGGGGAATACAGCTTGAAATATCCCATCTATCTGAAAAACAACCACATAGCGAGTTTTGAGAAGATTTGAAGCTCAGGTTGAGGTTCTGGATGTAGGTTTGCTCACTGAGCTGGAAGGTTCATTTTCAAACGTTTCGTCACCATACTAGGTAACATCATCAGTGAGCCTCCAGATGAAGCACTGGTGGAATGGCCGCTGAGATTGACAGAGAGGGCAGGTGGGAAGGAAGTGAAACCGTTGCTGCCTTCCATCCTCATGCAAATCACAAAAGTTCAATGGATCTGAAAATGGCTGCCACCAGCATCCAGAGTGGGTGCGGTATATGATTTTATTCACGGACTGAGGGAAATGCTCAATGTTTATGCAGTATGAGATCCTCCAATGGCAATAGCGTGAAATAAACACTCACACAGTCTTGGTGAACCACATCTGTGTCACAAAAAACTGTATGCAGACCTCATATATTGACCTTGTGTTGACCAGAAATCCTGGTTACATGGAAGCTTGACTACATCATTTCACAGGACAAATAAATCCTACTAATGGTATGAACCACAAGCAATGCATTGCAGCCTGGAGATTTTCACTCTCGTTGCAAAGGTAGAATCACCTTCCAAGATGCTATAGCCTGCACACCTTAGACTTTAAAACATCACTGCCATTATCCTATATTCAGAGCTACCTGTCCTGTCTGCGGTGGGATTTTTCAGCCTCCATGCAGAGGCATTCTACTGGTCTCCTTATCAGGGACCTCCATGTCCCAATATTTGTGGGCTACTATTAAAATGTGTGCACTATGACTGCTGAATGATCATTTTACCGAGGAGCTGCTTTGTTTCTGATTTTGCCCAAATAGGCTCATTAGAACTTTCCCCAAGGGTCCAGACACAGAAGCTGCGATCACCTCAATGTCTGCTGTACTAAAGGTCACTACATGAATGGATGAGGAACACATGGGTGTGGAAGCACAGGACCAGCATCAACCTCCAGCAGAGTGGAGCCAATCCCCTGCAGTGGAGCTTGCAGCCATCAGTGCCCTTATGATGTACTGAAGATGCAGGAGAAACATAGTCACTCGACTTCCATGGAATGCTATGAAGATAAAAGACAGAGGAACAGTATGTTATCTAGATATAGAGGTTAGAATTCCATTGTATAACCTCAACTGCAAGTGCAGCTGAATGCTTTGATCTTTCATGCTGTTTAGTAAAAGTTAAGGTTACAAACTGATGAAAGCTTTTACAACAAAAGTGCTCCCCCATTCAGTCACAACAAATTTTCATGCTAATATGGGCACTATGGAAAGGAAAACTATCACTCAAGCAAAGTTCAACATTGTGTGTCATTAAGGAAAGCTAACCTCTCCATACTTGTAGTTGCAGATAAAATGTCATTTACTCAAACAGCTGACAATGAAACATGAACACATATTTACAAATGTGATAGTGTATTTATAATTAATTGGCCCCACCCTGCCACCTATCTGGGGAGGCAATGGTCTAGTAGTATTATTGCTAGACTATTAATCCAGAAACGTAGCTAAAGTTCTGGGGATGTAGGTTTCAATCCTGTCTGGCAGATGGTGGAATTTGAATTCAATTTTTGAAAAAAATTTTTGAAAAAATCTGGAATTAAGAATCTATTTATCACCGTGAAACCATTGCCAATTGTCAAAAAATTGAATTGTGTTCACTAAAGGAAATTTGCCATCCTCACCTGGTCTGGCCTACAGGTGATTCCAGACCCACAGCAATATGGTTGACTCTCAATTGCCATCTAAAATAGCCTAGCAAGCCAATCAGTTCAAAGGCAACTTAGGATAAATACTGGCCAGCCAGCAATACCCACAATTTAAAAAAAACTGTCTCTTATTCCTAACCTTACCCATCCCAACCTCAGTCAACCCTACTATGTCAAAGTGCTGACCTGGTGTCAGCAGCTGGGGTGGGAGGAACCTGCTATTTGAGTTTCAAATGGACAACGCCAAGCTGCCTAGGGCGAAAGACCCAACCACCCTGTGTGCATCCTGCCCAGCTACAGGTGTATGTCTCAAGAAGTGCACCATCGTCAACCATTTCTTTCCCTTCATCAATGAACAGCTTGAAGTTAATCAAACATGACTTCCTTTCACATATCTAATCTAGCTTATCAACTTTTATATTTCTAAGCGACAATTAATTTTGTCTTGTACTATCATTTTTAAAAAGTTTCCCACTGCCAATATTAAACTGACTGATCTCTAATTACTGCAGTGAGGGCAGAATTTACAGTCCTCTAGTATTTTGGTATGCATACCAAGGGAGATTGAAAGTGGAAATATCATGTATAATATCCATGCTTTTTTACCTTTGGCAAACTCAGAAAGAACTCCAAACTGGGTGACTGTTTAACTTTGAATGTGTCAACATTTTAAGTACCTCTTTGTTAACTATTTTTACCCTGTCCAATTTCTATAGCATTACTGGGACGTTGGCAGGGATCTTTTTCTGTAATTTAATGCATCAGCCCTCTGTCTCCACAAGATGATTTCCTTTCCTTTTTATCACTTCATCAGGCTATCTCGATACAATTAATAGCCGAGATTTGTTGCAGTCATAATTGCAACTGGCATAGCTTAGAAGAGTAAAGACAGTGAACTATCAGCAATGTTTGGACTCTGCACATGTAGGAAATCCAAAAGCTGCTGACAGTGTTTCTGTGCTTCTGCATTGTGTGTACTGTTGAATAATCCATTATCTGAAATCATTTAGCTGACACAGCCCTTTGCCCTTTGACACTGTTAGGTCCACTGTAACCTTTGGAAGTTACACCGAGTTAAATATGCAATTGAGTTCCTATGGTTTGCCAAATTCATAACTACTACTGAACAGCCTCTATGACCCCCACAAGATTAATATTTGTGGGAATACCAAATATCTAAGTTTTAGTACAAAATGCACACATATTTTTGCCTTTGAGAATTCCTCAATGTGAATGGTTGCTTATCCTGCTTGATAACATCACTTTTCAAGATGTTTGGAGATTAGCTTGATGTGGCATCAGATTCAAACTAACTTTGGTAATTGGGGAATACGTGTCATAGATATTGCTCTTTTTGGGAAGCTTTTTTTCCAAGCTCAGCAGAGCAGTGTGGTCACTTTGCCACTCATTGTTCATTCCTCACCTGTTTGGCTCCCTACTGAATTATGAATCATCATCAAAGGCTTCAAAGAAATCACAAACCTACCACGTGGCAGACCGGAGATTATAAATCAGAGGCTGAGACAGACTAAAGTTTATAAAAGTACATTATCTTTATCTGTATCTAATCTTTGTGTGTGTGTGTGTGTGTGGGTGGGTGGGGGGGGGGGGGGGGGGCGGGGGGGGGGGGTAAAAGTACATTATCTTTATCTGTATCTAATCTTTGTGTGTGTGTGTGGGGGGTGGGGGGGGTATATGAGTGAAACCAGATTTTGTCAATACTTTGTTTAATTAGGACTAAAAGTGTGAGAATAAGTTACATGTTTTAGTTTTACTACTCCCAAAAACATGCTGCATGTTTGTTTTTATTTAATTGAGATTTATATTTAAAGGGTAAGAAAAGACACACCCCTTTCCATATAAAACATACTGATCATTGGCAGTAAGAGTTCAGGAGGTAGTGAGGACTGCAGATGCTGGAGAGTCAGAGTGGATAAAGTGTGGCGCTGGACAAAGCACAGCAGGTCAGGCAGCATCCAAGGAGCAGGACATTTCAGGCAGGACTCCTCAAGAGAGTTCATGCATTCCATTCATTACAATTAGATTGGAAGATGGATAAGGATACAAAGCTGAAGGAATAGGAGAACAGAATGGATAGATATAATTTAATTTTCTTACATAAAAGATAAATACGTACATGCACTGATGATGTTAACTCGATGACTTTGCAAAACTTATTCTCAGAACTTGGACATTAATGACAAGCAGAATAGCATTTGTTTTCCCATTCCCATTTCACCCCTTTTTCTAGGAGCACTGTGGTATGTTGGTGAAAGTATTTTTTTCAATGGTTTGATAAAACTGAGTGCCTCGTTAAGGCAATTCAATAGTCAATGAAGAGTCAATTGCTTTGAATTAGGACTGAAGTCACACATAGACCAAACTAGCAGGTTTCCTTGCAAGGATATCAATAAACCAATTTTAATTTTATAATAAACCAACAGCTCAATGGTCTTATAATTTTAGAACATAGAACATTGGCCCTCGATGTTGCGCTGACCGGTGAACTATTCTCAGCTCATCTCCCTACACTATCCAAAATCATCCATGTGCTTATCTAAGGATTGTTTAAATCTCCATAACGTGGCTGAGTTGACAACATTCCACGCCCTTACCACTCTGCGTAAAGATAAATTTTTTTGTTAAAATGATTTCAGATTGTCAGATTGACGATCTAAAATCTGGATTTAGGCTGTTGTCAGGAGCAACCACTTAATGCATACCTTTACTAACTACAAAATGGCTTCTTAATGCAAGTAACATAACAAAATGGCTTATAGGAGCAAATTAACAATTTTGTTTGTAATTTCATCTAACTCTGCTGAAAACTGCATTTCTGAACTAATTGAAAGAGATTAGCAAATAGTGCCCTGTTCATAGTATGAATTAACTAAGGAAGACATGACATTATTAAAGGATCCTAAATTGACCTTGGAAACCAGGTGTCCCCAGAGATAAAGACACGCAAAACAAGTCAGTTCCCAGGAAATATCATTGGCTTAATTTTATGTCTATTTGTCATTTTATTGGATTAATTTAAGAGACCTATAAAAGTTACCTGTGTTTTAAGCTAAAGCACGCAGCTTTTCCAGAGTGCACAGAGGTACTTAACCCCTGTGTTGCTGGATAACCTATGCCTGGTGTCATAATAAATTGTTAAATCTTGCTGAATCAGACCAAGCTGCTAGTGTTTATTTGACCGATCGCGGAATCAAGAGGCCCCTCCCAGGGGTCTGGATTTACAAGATTAACAAAGTAGAAGTTGAATTCATGTTGCCAATTTACACAATTGAACGAACCTTGGATATTTGTTCATTTTAAAAGTGCTACATAAAGCAAGTTATTATTGCTAACAGCACAATCATACTGACTCAATGGTTAGCACTGCTGTGCCACAGTGTCAGTTACCTGGGTTCGATTCCAGACTTGGGTGATTTTTCTGTCTGGAGTTCTCTCCATGTCTCTATGGGTTTCTGTCAGGAACTCTAGTTTCCATTGCTTGATGCAGTGTGGTAGTGAAAAAAAAACACTCCCTGATTTATCTGGAACAGTCTCTTGTAGTTAACAAGATTGGGTTTATTTCATGATAATAATTGAAATTGTGTCTCACAAATTTGATTGAGTTTGTTTAAAGTGGTAAACAAGAAGATAGATGAAGACACAGTGGTAGACATTGTTTGCATAGACATTTGCAACGCCTTTGACAAGGTTCCACATAGTTGACTGGTTAGCGAGGTTAGATCTCATGGGATCCAGGGAGAGCTAGCCAATTGGATACAAAATTGGCTTGACTGTAGGAGACAGGGGGTGGTGGTAGAGGATTGTTTTTCAGCCTGGAGGCCTGTGACCACTGGTGTAATGCAAAGATTGATGCTTGGTTTATTATAGTTCATCATTAGGATGAGGATATAGGAGGCACGGTTAGTAAGTTTGCAGATGACACAAAAATTGGTGGTATAGTGCACAATTAATGTTATCTAAGAGTACAATGGAATATTGATCAACTGGACCAGTGGGTGGAGGAATGGTAAATGGAGTTTAATTCAGATAAATGTGAGACGTTGCTTTTTGGTAACTCAAAACAGTGCAGGACTTACACTGTTAATGATGGGACCCTGGGAAATACTGTCAAACAGAGACACCTAGGGGTACAGATGCATAGTTTCTTGAAAGTGGAGTAGACAGGGTGGTGAAGGCGTATTAGGCACGTTTGACTTCATCAGGGGGTAGGAGTAGGTGAGGACTGCAGACTGAAGATCAGAGACGATGAACGTGGCGCTGGAAAAGCACAGCAGGTCAGGCAGCATCCAAGGACCAGGAGAGTTGGCATTTCAGGCATAAGCCCTTTGTCAGGAATGTGGTGAGGGAGAAGAGGGCTGAGAGATAAATAGGAACAGGAGTGAGGAGCTAGGGGGGGAAGATAGTTCAGAATGCAATAGGTAGCTCCTGGGCCTACTCTCTTCTCCCTTGCCAAATCCAAGCCACCTGATGCCTTGGGACCCTCCAACTACCCGGTTTCAACTTCAATTTCATCAGTTTCCTCATCTCCCCTCCCCCTACCTCATCTCAGATACAACCCTCCAATTCTCCACCGCCCTCTTGAACTGTCCTACTTGTCTATCATCCTTCCAATCTCTCCACTCCATTTCCACTCTGATCTATAACCATCAACTCCCACCTGCATCTGCCTTCCCAGTTACCTTTCCCCAATCCCACTGCCCCCATTTATCTCTCAGCCCCCATCCCTCCCCAACTGTACTCCACCACTAACACCGTGGAGACGGAACACCTCAAGGCCTTGTTTATTGTGACTGGCGACTTCAATCAAGCCAATCTAAGGAAGGTGTTGCCCAAGTACCACCAGAATATTACCTGCCCCAACAGAGGCATGAACATTTTAGACCACTGCTACACCACTGTGAAAGATGCCTATCACTCCATCCCCCGCCCTCATTTCGGGAACTCTGACCACAATGCCATGTTTCTTCTCCCAGCTTACAGGCAAAAGCTCAAGCAGGAGATCCACTCATGGATACAGGTCCAATGCTGGTCGGAAGAGGCACAGGATCAACTCTGGTGCTGTCTGGAATTACCTGATTTAAACAGTCCACAGGTACTTTGGATGGATACTCCACCACAATCACAGACTTTATCAGCAAGTGTGTGGAGGAGTGCATAGGAGGACGCCAATTCAGGTGTTTGCCCAGCAAGAAACCCTGGATGAATCAGGACAAACAGAACCTGCTAAAAAACAGGCATGAGGCCTTCAGATCAGGAAACCCACTCAAATATAAAGAATCCAAGTATGACCTTTGCAGAGCCATTAAGACTGCCAAGGACCAATATTGATCCAAACTAGAGACCCAGACAGACACCCAACAACTATGGCAAGAACTGAATGACATCACAGGTTCTTAAAAGAGACAGTGCAAGATAGCAGACGATGACATATCCCTCCCAGATCATTTCAACGCCTTCTATGCTTGCTTTGAGCAGTATTTCAGCGGAGAGGTAACAGTTATTCTGACAAGTCCTGACGAACCTATCCCAACAGTCACTACATCAGAGGTCAGATCAGTTCTCCTTCGTGTGAATCCAAGGAAAGCGATGGGACCAGACAGAGTACCAGGCCGTGCACACAGAGCATGCGCAGATCAATTGGTAGAGGTCTTCTCGGACATCTTCAACCTCCCCCTGCAGCAGGCCACTGTCCCTGCCTGTTTCAAGAGGGCCAACGTCACCCCTGTGCCCAAGCAGGCTCATGCAGCATGTCTCAATGACTACCGCCCAGTGGCCCTAACTTCAGTGGTAATGAAGTGCTTTGAAAGGCTGGTCATGGCATTTAGGTGGTAAAACAATGACTGCAGATGCTGGAAACCAGATTCTGGATTAGTGGTGCTGGAAAAGCACAGCAGTTCAGGCAGCATCCGAGGTGCAGTAAAATCGACGTTTCGGGCAAAAGCCCTTCATGGCGTTAATTAACTCCAGCCTCCCCACTATTCTTGACCCTATCCAATTTGCCTATAATACATCAGATCCACCTCAGATGCCATATCACTTGCCCTTCACTCATCTCTAAAACGTCTTGACACCAAGAACAGCTACGTAAGAATTCTACTCATTGACTACAGTTCAGTCTTCAACACAATTATCCCCTTGAGACGGATTACTAAACTTAGTGATCTCAGACTAAACCCCACTCTCTGCAACTGGATCCTCAGCTTCCTGACCCACAGGCCACAGTCAGTGAAGATTGGGGACAATATTTCATCCTCACTAACACTCAACATTGGAGACCCCAGGGGTTCGTATTCAGCCCCCTACTGTACTCACTGTATATCCATGACTGCATCGCCAAATACCAGACTAATGCCATTTACAGGTTCGCTGGTGACACCACCATAGTCAGTCGAATCTCAGATGGCGACAAAACAGACTAAAGACAGGAAGTGGAAGACCTGGAAAAGTGGTGCACTGAGAACAACCCTTGCTCTCAATGCCAGCAAAACCAAGGAACCCATTATTGACTTTCAGCGGGATGTTACTCATGCCTCCCTACACATTAACAGCACAGAGGTGGAACGAGTGGACAGTGTCAAGCTCCTGGAAGTGGTTATCCACAACAAATTTTCTTGTGTAGACGCACTGGTTACAAAGGCCCAACAACGTCTCTTCTTCCTTAGGCAGCTGAGGAAGTTTGGCATAATGGCAAATACCCTTGCCAATGTTTATAGGTGCACCATTGAAAGCATTCTGTTTGGATTATCACTACCTGGTATGGCAACTGTACTGTTCCAGATTAGGGAAGGTTACAGACAGTGGTGAACTCGGCCCAGACAATCACAAAGGCCAACCTCCCATCTATAGAATCCATCTACCAGACCCGATGCCAAGAAAAGGCCACGAGCATTCTTAAAGATCCATCCCACCCTGGCAATGTTTTTCTACAACCTCTACCATCGGGGAGAAGGTACAGAAGCTTGAACACAAGCACCAGCCGGTTTCGTAACAGTTTCTACCCCACTGTTGTTAGAATACTGAATGGACTCACAAACTCTTAACATTCGCCTGTACCTGTGTTTTTGTTTTTGCCGCTGTTTACCTATTATTTACTTATCTATGCTATTTAACTCTGTGATCTACCTGTGTTGCTTGCAAGACAAAGCTTCTCACCATGCCTTGGTACATGTGACAACAAATTCAATTCAATTCAATTCATTCATGATGAAGGGCTTCTGCCCAAACATTGATTCTTCTGCTCCTCGGATGCTGCCTGACCTGCTGTGCTTTTCCAGCACCACACTTTTCAACCCTTCGCCAGTTACAGCATTGAGTACAGGAGTTGGAACATCATATTACATTTGTACAGTACATTGGTAAGGCCACATTTCTTACAATTCTAATTGCCCTGGTGGAAGGATGTCATTAAACTGGAATGGGTACAAAAACATTTACAAGGATATGGCTGTCACTGGAATGTTTGAGTTATGAGGAGAGGCTGGATAAGCTGGGAATTTTTGTGCTGGAGCAAGAAGCTGAGGGGTGACCTTATAGAGGTTTAGAAAATCATGAGGAGCATAGATAAGGTGAATAGCCAAGGTGTTTTCCCGAGGGTAGAGGGCATAGGTTTAAGTTGAAAGGGACCTGAGGGGCAACTTTCTCATTCAGAGTGTGGTGTGTAAATGAAATGAACTGACAGAGGAAGTGGTAGAGGTGTGCACAATTGCAACATTTAAAAGACATTTGGACAGGTTTGGCTAGGAAATGTTTAAAAGATTGTGGACCAAGTGCAGGCAAATGGGACTAGCTCAGTTTAGGAAACCTGGTCAGCATGATGGTATGGGTCAAAGGGTCTGTTTCTATGTTGTATGACTCTATGGTTAGTATTGATGCAATAGACATTGGGACATCTTTTACATAATGAAATCCACATTTCCAACAGGTCCTTCACAAATACAGAGCTGTACTTTAATTCAGATAGGTTCTTTGTAGCATAGAACAGTCAGCGGAAGGCAAACCATGCCCCATTTTTGGTAGCTGACTGTTGCCATATTCTGAACTTTCGATATCCTGCATCATAGATCACCACTTTTACACTATATGTTGGGTAAGTACATAAGGTCGTGTGCCAGGAAAATAGGGAGCCAGGTGGGTAGGGTGCCAGATATGATGCAGCATTTAGGCTAGGCTAGGATGGGTGGGAGATGTTAGGTCTGGCAGGGCTGTTATAGGGAATGGATGGGTTGCCGGGTGGAAAGGGGGGTGGGGTGGTATGTGTGGGTCACAGGGGTGGTATTGTTGTAGAGGGCAGATCTGGCAGTAGGGAACATAGGATTCATGTCCCAGAGGAATGGGAAAGGAGATGGAGTATTGAGAGCCACAAATCAGGAGGTGGGGATGGATTGTTGTGTCCCAGGAATAGTGAAAGTGTCCTCAAGTCTAGCAGCAGGGCAGTGGTGTCAGGCTTGGATGAGGGGGATGTTGTTGGGTCAGGTTCTGGATGCTCTACAGCTGCAATGTTGAATATTACATCCATTCGTACCTCAAACAGAATCCGATTCACCAGCTTCAGAAGAGCGGTACTTTGGCAGGTGAGTAAAACATCCAAAGAACATGAAGCAAACCTTCACCTTAACCTTGCACTTGCTCACCTGATGTCCAATCCTGACTGGCTGTTTTCACAGATTATATGCCCCTGGCCTCAGATTCAAACCTTTGACGCAGTGATCATTTCTCTCTCTATTTTTATCCCTAATACCTTCAATCCTATGCTTACATTTTCTTTTTGGAGGTTAATTAAAATATTATCTTTTTTGTTGCTCAGAGCATGTTCAACCAAATTGTGACTGAGATTTGTTTCCTATACTTGCGTCCTCTGGGTAGCCAGGTCAGTGTATTCATTGTGCCTTACTAATAATCACTTAGAACACAATAGTATCTCTTTGGTAATAACATTAATATCATGAGGTAAGGCACTATGTAAGAGTGCACACTTTTAATAGTTTACCTGACAAAGTAAAAATGAACAACAGAAATGCAATGTCATGAATAGCTTTTTGCAACATTATGTTGCATAGCACTTCTACTAATATCATCTTGAAGCTATTGTCCACCTGTAATTGTTACAAAATTCTAAAAAAAAAAGTAAAATTTCTAACCAATCTGTTCAGGAATGTTATTCCACACTTTGCCTTACTTAGGTATAACTGGGCATGGATCCCACAGAACACACATGTAATTTGTCCAGTTTTATATTACTTCAACTCAATGATACTAGCTCCTGGAATAAGCATTTTAAATTTTGGCAGAATATCTTTCATTCCTTCCAGCCTTCCCAGCACAATAACATCAGTGCCAATGACTGACAGGGATATATTGAAATATTCATCTTGTGGCGCATAATTTTGGAACACTGTTTCAAATAAAATAACTTTTTAGTGTCGCAGTGCTGCAAATCTTTATCACCACTGCCATTAGCAGCAAGTCACATAGTGAAAATAAAATGCTGCCCTGATATAGACTAAAATAAAAGCGTTAGGAAGAAATATCATTTTAAACCGCTCTCATTATTTGTAGCAGAGCTAATTTCACTCACCCAGTGTAACATTGGCAGAGATTAGTCAAGCATACATGTTCATCATGATGAGCACAAAGTATTTTAAGTGCAATGTGTCTCAGTGTAATAAATGGTGCAGTGGTAAAACACTTGTGTCACACTTCCATTGCCACAAATGAAGAAATCTGCTGTTGGATAAGTGATGGGTTATAATTAGCAAGAATATTTTTCTAACTTTCTGAAGGGTATAACCAATCTGCTTTCAAGTTATCATACATTGAAACCCCTTGCCTCAGGAATATGTTGGCTATTTATGACAATTTCTCAATGAGTGACTCCGATATGTTTTGCTACTTTCAAACAGTTGACACGTCAACAGATTTTCAAACTGCCTTTCTGTTCCCACTCAACATCAGTGATCATCAAGAGCAAGCATAGAATTCCCTACAGGCATTTCTTTTGTACCTTCTAGGTGCCACCAGTGAGGCTGGTACTTTTAACAGTTGACTTTTGGGATTTCAGACCATGGTACCATTGTTAAATGGCGTGGCACTGACACTTGGCATGAAACTGCTACTGGCTGCATCTCCCGAGTGTGATGCTGGGCAGCCAAGTCTTGCGACCCATGTTCCATGGTGAGGAGCACTGTGAAGAAGGTGGGACATGTTCTGCTTTTCTGACAAATGATAGTATCTTGCAGTTACTGCTCATGGGTGGCTTGGTTCATCTGTATCATTCTCTTCACCCACTCTTATGCCACATTTTATGGTGGTGCACATAAAGAAGGGAGGGAAGATGAGAATGCACGAGCATCACCCTCTAGTGATGGAGGAGTCAGAGAAGTGGCTAGCAGATTATAGCTGTGTGAAATTCACTGGAACAACTATGGAAGTGCAGTCAGTTACTTAGTACAGGCAAGATGCTGCCATTTTTGGTATCTTCAATGGGAAGCACTGGGGTTTCCCAGGAGCTGCCTTTCACATGAATAGTGGTAGAACGCTCCCTTCAACAGTCTTCCATTGTAAGTGTTGTACACTACATTAATTTCTGAAGAGATATGTAAATGACATTCATCTGACAGTTAAGGAATGTGTGGCTGAGGAGATGTGAAGTAATAGATGTGAGAGGAATGTGGTATAATAGAGGAGTCAGGTTAGGGTTGTGTAAGGCAATCATTACATGTTAGGGAGCTGTGTAATTACAATTCGGTAATGAGTCAGAGGTGTCCTTCATTAGACAACTTAGAAATTATTTTTAAAACATTTTCTCACATGACCGTCCAATCCACAAATTGCTGATTGTTCACTGTCACTGTGTCAAAATCCTGGACCTCCCTCCCTAACTATGGGTATTTCTAAACTAGATGGGCTAGAGCGGTTCAAGGAACCAGTTCACCACCACCTTTCAGGGGCAATTAGGGATCTGCAACAAAAGCTGGTCTAGACCAAAACGTCCAAATCCTGTTTATTTAATGATTTTTTTGTTATATTCATTTCCATTACAGAACTTTTCTGTTGGTTTTCAATGAGTGCCCGGTGAGGGTAATGAAGATGTGCGAGAGACATTTCCTTCACAAAACTCTCTGTGGCATTATCCTGCAAAACCAAGGACGAGGGTATTGCTGTTAGCATCAATGCCATATCCATCTTGGCATAAGAGATAATTCTGGCTGAATACCGGAAGTCTGCTCAACTTGCCTTCAATGTCCTCCCTCCCACCACTACTGCCCATTACAACTCCTTCCCCTACCTTCCTCCCACCATGAGAACTTAGAGATCTGAAACAATAAAGTTGTTCATTCTTCTCCTCCTGGTAAATGCCAGGTCTTGCCATTCTCTGGGCAGACAGCAGATATTCATAATTTGTTGAAGGGAAATGATGATAAGATATGAAGTGAAGTATTTTAAGGGAAATAAAAGAGCCAAGCAGTGCTTCTGTCTTTTGTTCATAACCTTCAATTTCTTTTGAGTAGCAAAAGCTGAATAATGCATTTTAGCACAAGATAGATTTGCCTATGGTTACATTAGTCTTAGACCAATAGTGTAATGGATATGCAATGAATCTACTCTACTGAGAAATCTCCACATTTGTTCCTCTAGAAGCCATTGGCTAATGTAACATTGGTCTGGATTTTCCATCATTCTTCCTATAAAGTGACAGCTGTGGAGTGGGAGCAGTTCCAAGGAATTCTATGGCCCTGACGTCACAGAAATACTCTAGACCCCTGGTTCCTAATTCCATGAACAATTTATGGTGAAGGAAATATTAATTACTGTTCTAAACAAAAGAATATATTTTGTTTTCTTTATAAAGTTTGATAAATTCTTAATTTGTTATATGTATTTACTATTTATTGTATACTTGCATTTTCTCATTCTAGTAAGTAATTAGAGATTACCAAAGTATAAATAGATTGCTTGTGACAATAGACAATAGACAATAGGTGCAGGAGTAGGCCATTCTGCCCTTCGAGCCTGCACCACCATTCAATATGACCATGGCTGATCATCCTTAATCAGTATCCTGTTCCTGCCTTATCTCCATAACCCTTGAGAGCTCTATCCAACTCTTTCTTAAATGAATCCAGAGACTGGGCCTCCACTGTCCTCTGGGGCAGAGCATTCCACACAGCCACCACTCTCTGGGTGAAGAAGTTTCTCCTCATCTCTGTCCTAAATGGTCTACCCCGTATTTTTAAGCTGTGTCCTCTGGTTCGGCACTCACCCATCAATGGAAACATGTTTCCTGCCTCCAGAGTGTCCAATCATTTAATAATCTTATATGCCTCAATCAGATCCGCTCTCAGTCTTCTAAACTCAAGGGTATACAAGCCCAGTCGCTCCAGTCTTTCAGTGTAAAGTAATCCCGCCATTGACCTTGTGAATCTACGTTGCACTCCCTCAATAAGCCAGAATGTCTTTCCTCAAATTTGGAGACCAGAAGTGTGCATATAAGCATTTGCTAAGTAATTATGTTTGCAAAATACTTGTGTGTTGCATGTGAAACTGGAAGCAACAGAAACCAATCTGTAGCATATCTGTAGGATACCAGAAACAATTTATCCCACTGCTTTCTGCCACTAGAACCTGAAGGAGTAACCATTTGCAATGAGCTGATGGTTTCTGATAGTTTGAGTGTATTTATTTCATGCTTTTCCCAAAGCAATCATAAATAGCAAATTATTTGTTCTGATCCCATTTTCAAAAACATTTTACTTTTCAGTTGTCGTATGATGTAAGTATTAGTTTCACCAAAGATTAATTGTAACTGCCTTTTCAGGTAATGATGTTCCCCACAATGATGCCATTAACTGCCTTTCATTAAACATTACTATTCTTGCAATTGCAGTATTCCACAGTTTATAAAAGTTGAAATACTTTTTCTGACTTTAAAATAGTCACATTGACTGTCCCATGTTCAAGATTTTGTCACAGTGATGCATGCTGTGAAAGTTTGGCTCATTTGTGCCTTCCTTCAGTGGCTGATATTGTTCTGTATTTTTAGACGCTCTTTTGACTGTTTATGATTCAACACTCATAGTGATCACCTCTGTGTTACTGTGAGATAACACGTCTTACACCAAGTGTGTTAGAACAACCTGCATTCCTTGGAAGTTCTAAGAAGTGGCATCAATAATGAGTGTAGTGTAAGGGATTATGTGATGACTGTTGTGATTTTTGGCAAAAATTATAGTCAATATTGGGGTGATGGTCCCTTTAAGAACAAGTTTTCTCTGAAAGAAGATTTCTTGTAAAAATGCAACATTTTTCTTGTAATGATCGTGTGATCAAGCTGCCTGGGAGATAAACGCAAAAGAATCTTAACAAGATAATTATAGGGGGTGTGAATTCCTGAATGCGCAGTTCTTACTTTTAAACAGTTTCGGTCAAATAAATGCAAAATTCTACAGGTGCTATAAATTTGAAATTCAAAAAAATGAAGAAACTCAGCAGGTCTGGCAACATCTGTGGAGAGAGAAACAGAGTTAATATTTTGAGTCCGAAGAATCATATCAGACTCAAAACATTAACTCTGTTTCTCGCTTCACAGATACTGCTGGGCCGACTTATTTTCTCCAGTATTTTCTGTTTTTAATTTAGTTTAGATCAAGTTATCTGCAGAAAGCTGAAACCAGTTGAAATTTTGTATGCAGGCAAGAAGCATTTATAATCTTTGACAACTGAAGAACCTCACCACCAGTTAATTGGATTTCTAAGATAGCCAAACGGAGAATATGCAGAAAGTTCCTAGAGGTACGTCTTCGGACTGAGACTTTTAGAACCAGGAGAATTTTGACCCAGTAGGCTACCATTACATACCCTGAACTGTGGCCTATTTGGAGGAAATTGGAAGGGAAAGCTTTGCCAGGATATGGGCTAAATGGTGGCAAATGGGATTTAGATTAATCTAGGATATCTGGTCAGCATGGACGAGTTGGACCGAAGGGTCTGCTACTATGCTGCACAGCTCTATGACTCTGTGACTCTAGGTGTAAGTGGAAGTTCCAAAATATATCAATTCTTAAACAAATTGTTTAAATAGCATTCAGATAGAATGGTTACATTTCTTATATCTGACATGAATTTTTCAAGGAAAAGGAATGTCGAAGGAAATTTAGAGTGAAGAAGTTTCATCCAGAGTATATATAAAAAGCTGTATTCATTATACTTGTAATACTTTTAATAACTGCTTGGTAGTACATAAATGTTGCTAAAGTCAGATGTGAAATCCTTGAAAGCTCTGCATTGGTATTGGAGTTGGGCCAAGAGCAGGCAAAATGTTCTTATGTTGGGTCACTGGACTAGAAAAGTTAACTCTGTTTTTCTCTTAACAGATGCTGATAGACATGCAGTGTTTCTCCAGTGTTCTCTGCTCGGTTTTATATTTCCAGCCGCTGCTGGGTTTTTTTGTGTTTATTCCAGGGAAAGGTTCTTTGCCAATGCCAAGTTGTGTGAATGATGGGACAGGAAGAACATGGCCAATGACCATGGAAACACCTTGTGCAGAAGAAGCAGCTCCATGTCAAGAGAAGTGAGATAACTGGCACAGCCATTCGGAGAAAGTGAGGACTGAGGATGCTGGAGCTCAGAGTCAAGAGTGTGATGCTGGAAAAGCACAGCAGGTCTGGCAGCATCCAAGGAGCAGGATAATCAATGTTTTGAGCATAAGCCCCTCACCAGCAATCCTGATAAAGGGCTTACGTTCATAATGTTGATTCTCCTGCTCCTCAGATACTGCCTGACCTGCTGTGCTTTTCCAGCATCACACTCTTGACACAGCCATTCCCCAACTTGCAACAGGTACTGACAAGACAGGTCACCGGTCTGTTTTACCAGTCAGTTTCTTGTGCCTTTGAGTTTCTCGATTTGGGAATGTGTTATTCACACAGCCATGTGGGTTAATAGTGAGATGCAACTGTAAGAAAATCAGCTTCTTGTCACCCAATGATGAGTCTCTGAACTCACTGTCTAAGGCATGAGGACTGAATCATAAGGGATTTTCTCAACATCTAGAATTAGATTTTTGGACTCTTGCCCAATTAAGTCATCTTGTTGCCAATATTCTCATTACCTGAGAAAGGTGTTTTTAAAACTGATTTTTGTATTTTTTATATTATATGTTTTTATTTAGGATTATTCTTTTAGAAAGCACCTGGAATTTTGGATTTCCAAGAAAAACACTTATCTCTCTGGACAGCATAACAATTTTAAATCCTGGATTGTAGGTAAAAATGGCAAATTTCAGCATAACATGCCTGTTGTTCAGATTTTTGGTGTACTTACATTTTCTCCACATATGAAAGGTTCAATAATTTGTATTTTCAATTGAAGAAAAACTTTATAAATGATGTAAAAGTAGTATGTGCCATTGATATAGCAAATAAAAGTTAATACATTGGTTGGCACACAATAGAAAGAAACATGCAGAGTAAGTGATGGGGTAGATCAGTGCAACTGACTGGAATGCTCTGCAGAAAGCTAGCATGGAATCAATGGAAAAAATGGACTCCTTTTGGACCATGACAACTTTTAAGTGGAATTTCTACAGTACCTCACCCTCTCACCTCCTCCCCCTCCCGTTCCCATACCCCGCACCCCATACTCTCACCCTAACCCCACAACCAGCCCACTGGCAAGTTAAATGTGAGGACATCATAAAATAGAAAATCTGATCTTCAACTCTGTGCCCACCTGCCCAGACCTTTCTCCTATTGTATGGTGGAGAAGTGAAGGCATTGGGCAGCCTATTCACCCTTTAGATTAGATAACATACAGTGTGTGGAAACAGGTCCTTCAGCCCAACAAGCCCACACTGATCCTCCGAAGACTAACTCACCCAGACCCATTTCCCTCCGACTAAAGCACCTAACCCTGTGGGCAATTTAGCATGGCCAATTCACCTGACCTGCATATCTTTGGACTGTGGGAAGAAACCCATGCAAACACAGGGAGAATGTGCAAACTCCACACAGACAGTCGCCTGAGGTTGGAATCAAATCTGGGACCCTGGCGCTAAGAGTCACCACTGAGCCACTGTGCCACCCTTGCTTGTATTGAGGCCCTTAAAGTCCACTTAAGTGCCTCATCCCACCCTCACACTGTTTTATCCACAGCAAGGTATTTAGTGAAAGGTTCACAATATCTTTACACTAATGATAGCTACTGAGCCTGTACATAAGTAGCTATGTCAAATCACATGAAGCTAGGACCCTCATGTTCAGGGTTCCAAAGATTTCTTCTCTTACTGATCCTGTACTTTGTTTACACTGAATAAAGGTTGTTGACAAGTGTATGGATTATATTTTATCAGCAACTCAGATGTGATCTGACTATACAGAGGGAGGAACATGCCACGTAGGAAACCCAACAGATTTTACTTGGTCAGCTGGTTTCAGGCAAAGGAATGGACCTCATTTGGGGGTACCCTGTGCCCATAAGAGGAACCTCCATGAGGGATTATGCGACCTCCACAATACTTCCTCCTACCACTTCTCAAACACACAACACATCTCCCATCCAAACCTCTATTGCACTCTAAGATGCCTGTCAATTCCGTCACAGGAATACCTTTAATTTACCTGAAGATGGGTCTTAAACACTTCAAAATGGTCCCTGAAATGGCCACCAACCAAATCTGATTGGGCAACAGCTGTCTAAGGTGGAACATCTTCGTCACATGATGGCAACAATCTCACCTTTAACCAATTACTGCCTGACTGAGGGTTAGGTAGCTGTAAGGAAATCAGTATCAATGAAGATGCGTTCCCCAGTGACCCTTGAGTGGCCATTCAAAGTATTCTGCTCTATGTATAGAATTAAACAAATCTAAATAAAGGTAAAATGACATCATGTAACTTAAACTGAGTGTTATACACGTTTCAAAGAGCAATTGAGGAATTTGTGTCATTTTTCTTTGTGTATGCTCTGTAGTTTGCATACAAAATTAAAACAAACTGTTTTCCTTTGTATCTGTAACTGTTAGAAGTCAACTTCTCCCATACAATAGTTACAGCATTGAAGGAAGCTTTTTGTTCTCCCTTCATCATGTCCTATCAGATGTCTGTAAGGTTAACCCAGCTAGTCCTACTTTCTTGCCTTTTTGCTACAACACAGCAAAAGACCATGAGAAAAAGGAACAGAAGTAGGCCATTCAGCCGCTTGAAACTGCTCCATCACTCAATACGATCATGGTTGATATGACATTCCTCACAATCACTATCTTGCACTTTCCCAGTAATCCCTAATCATTCACTGTTCAAACCTATTTATTACAGACTTAAATATACATAAGGACACTGCCCCCACAGCTCTCTATAGCAAGGAGTTCCAACCCAGGAGTTCCAATTCCTCATCACCTCCATCTTAAATTGGCACCCCTTTTATTTGGGACTATGTCCTCTTGTCCTCGACACTCCCATCAGGGGTAACATCCTCGCAGCATTTACCCTGTCAAACCCCTATATCTTTCAAACCTCTCATTCTTCTCAACTCAAGTAAGTAGAGGTCCTAACCTTCATACCAAGGATCATCCTAGTGATCCTTTTCTGAACCGCCAATGATGAGATGATATATTTGCTTAAATAAAGGGACTAAAACAACTCATAGTACTCCAGGTGTAATCTCATCAATACCTTGTACAGTTGCAGTAAGACTTCCCTACTCTTATACTCCCACCCCCTTGAAATAAGGGCCAATATTCCATTAGCCTTCCTGGTTAGCTGATGTACCTATATGCTAGCTTTGAATGTTCCATGCACAAGTATCCCCAAGTCCCTTAGTGTTACAGCTTTCTGCAGTTTCTCTTCATTTAAATAATATTTTGTTCTCCCATTTGCCAATTTTTTGCCCATTTACTTAATCTATCAATAGGCTTGTATTCATTTCGCAACTTGCCTTTCCACTTATTTTTGCGTTGTCTGCAAATTTTGCTACAATACATTCTTTTTGCATTTCCAAGTCATAAACATATATTGTAATCTGGTGCAGTCCCAGCACTGATTCCTGTAGAGCTCTACTGGTCATAAGTCACCATCCTGAAAAAGAACCTGTTAATCCCACTTACTCTTTACTGCCCATAAGCCAATTCTCTATCCATGCCAATATACTACCTCCAACAAAGTTCTTATCTTATGGCTTTGTGAGATATTTTGTCAAATTCCTTCTGGAAGTTTAAATACAACAGCTTCTACTGATTCCCCTCGACCCATTCTGGTGGTGACTTCACTGAAAAACTCTAAAAAAAATTAGTCAGACATGATTTCTCTTTCATGAAGCAATGTTGATTCTGTTTGATTAGATTATGATTTTCTAAATGTTCTGCTATTACTTCCATAATAATTGATTCTAATACTTTTCCAACAATAGGTATTTGGCTAATAGGCCTATAGTTACCCAATTTTCCATCCCTCCTTTTTAAAGTAGGAGTGTCACATTGGCAGTTTTCCAATCCTCTGGTACTTATCCTTAATTCAATAACTTTTGGAAAATTACAACCAGCACATCCATTATCTCTGTAGCTACTTCGTTCAGGATCCTAGGATGCAAGCCATCAGGGTTAGGGGACTTATGTGATTTTGGCCCCTTTAGTATATTTAATACTACCTCTCCAGTGATGTTGATGGCATTTAATTCCTCACTCGTATTCTTTAGTTTAATGGAATGTTCAAAATATTTTCCACTGTAAAGACTGATGAAAAATATCTATTTATCTCCTCTGTCATTTTCCTTGTTGCCCAGAACCATCTCCCCAGATTCATTTCTTAAGGGGCCTATGTTTACTTTGACCTCTCTCTTCCTTTTAAAAAAGGCTCTTATTGCCAGTTTTTATATTCCTTGCTAGTTTGCCCTCATAGTTTATTGTTGCTGTTTTTAATTATCTTTTTAGTCCTCATTTACTTGATTCTGAATTTATCCCAGTCTTTGGGGCTATCACTGACTTGCTCCTATCTACATTTTCTTTCATGTTAACATTCTCCTTAACTTCCTTGCTTAGCCAGAATTGGTTTATCCCTATCTTAAAATCTCTCCTCCATATAGGGATATATTTTTGCTGAAAGTCATGAATTAACTTGTTAAATGCCTGCCATTCTTGCTTCCAATAATTCCTGCTAATCTATCTGCCCAAACTAACTCTATCCTCAATTCATTATAATTCACTTTAAGTTAAACACAGTTGTTTCTGACTAAAGTTTCTCAATCTTGAACTGAGTATTAAATTCTGTCATGTTATAATCGGCCCTTCCTGGGGAATCCTTTTTTAAGAGGTCATTTATTAACCCAATTAATATCTCATTACCCAGTACCAGATCCCAAAGACTGCTCCCTGGTTGGCTCCATGACATGTTGCTCTAGGAAACTCTCATTAATGCACTCAATGAATTCATTGTCTCAGCTTCCCTTTCTAATTGGGTTAACCCAATCAACATTAAAGTCACCCATAATTATTGCCCTATTATTTTTAGATGGTCTGATTGTTTGTGGAGTTATAGCCTTTCCCACAGAGTGATCCATACATACAAATTCTTCTTTCCCTTGCTGTTTTTTTATCTCTGCCCAAATGGACTTTACATCATCCAAGCTTAGAGCATCTCTTACAACTGTACTAATTTCATTTCTTTTAAACAGTCCTACCCCAGCACCTTTTCCATCCCTTCTGTCTCTCTGAAAGGTCAAATATCCCTGGAAATTAAGTTCTCAGTTTTGATCACACTGTAACCATGTTTCATAATGGCTATGAGATCATATTCACTTCATTTGATTTCCACTGTCAGTTTGTTTACCTTATTCTGAATGCTTTATGCATTAAAATACAAAGCCATTAAATTTTATTCTACTATTGCGTTTCCCTGTGTTTTTATGGTTCCTTGGTACAATATGATATCCACATATTCTGTCCCTTTTGTTTTCTGGTAACAATCAACATCATCATTGCAATATTATCTTCTCCTTTACTTTTGAATTTATAATTTTCCAATGTAATTGAACCCACCATCCCCCCCACCCCCCACTATTTACTTTAAGCCCAATCCACAGGTCTAGTTATGCACTTCACCAGGATTCTGGTCCCAGTATGATTCAGGTGGTGCCTGCCCCTCCTTCCCCAGCACTGATGCCAATATCCCATGAATTCAAACCTATTTCTCCCACACCAATCTTTGAACCATGCATTTACCTCTTTAACTTTATTAACACCTGTTCTAATTGGCTCGTGGCTCAGGTAGTAGTATGGAATGTACTACCTTTTCGGTTCTGCCTTTTAAGCTAGCCCTTAGCTGCTCATATTCCCTCAGCAGAACTGCTTTTCTCTTTCTACCTACATCATTGGTACTTTTGTGGACCACGACAATTGGATCTTTACCTTCCCACTCCAAGTTCCGCTACAGCCCAGGACTCTCGATCCTGGCCACAGAAAACAGTATCTACTCCCCTGACTACATGCTCCCTGATTACAACTATATTTCTCTTTTCCCCCTCCTCTAGAATGGCTCCCTGTACCACGGTGCTATAGTCAGTTTGCTCATCCTCCCTACAATGCCCACATTCATCCACACGAGAAGCAAGAATCTCAAACCTGTTAGATAAGCTGAAGGCTGAGGCTCCTCCAAACTATCTCCTGGATCCCTCTACCTGCCTCGCTCATAGTCACACCCTCCTGACCACTGACCAAATTTGAGGTAGTTAATCTATGGGTGTGACTGCCTTCAGGCAGCTCTCCCTTTCCCTGAAGTATCACAGTGCTTGAAGCTCAGACTCTCTATGTCACCAGTTCTGAGCCAGAGTTCCTCAAGTAACCAACACTTGCTAAAGATGTGGTCACTATGAACCACAATGGGGCCCACCCGCTCCCATATCATGCAGGCACAAAACATCTCCTAGTCTGGCAACTCTATTTTATTTACTTACTTCTTAATTTGTTTGCATTATTTACCTCTATTTACCTCTAATAAATAGTCAAATTAGCAGCTACTACCTACCAATGAACTTATGTTTTTTTTGTGATATTGCTCTTTGTTTGGTGCTGGTCTCCAAACCTGGACTTAAACTTATCCATTTAAAAAACAACCTTACAAACTCTGAACCAAATAGCAAGCAAAGGCACCTCCTCCCCTCTGTGGTGAATTCTTATGCTGAAATTGAGAAACTATATACTATTTGGGCCATGTCACAGACTAGATTTGATCTCTCCTTTCAGACCATGCAAAGCTTATTGAGATGTTTTCTTTTCATGGTCTTATCCCATTTCCTTTCAAAATTCGCAATTAATACTTTGACCACTATACTGTCAGGTGGTGCATTCCAGATCCTAACCAGTCATTGCAGAAACAAAGTTTTTCTCTTGTTGACCTTTAGTTCTTTTGTCAATCTACTTCATTAATTTTATTCCACAGATATCTTTGCTGGCAAGTTTATTATATGACACTTTATTAAATGTCTCTTAGAGCTCATTTTACACTACATTAGCCAATTACTCTCATCAACTCTCTGTTGTTGCACCAAAAAGCTTAATTAAGTTAGTAAACAATTTTTATTTTCATTAACAAGTCCAAGTTTCTCATATCACCACAATAACTGATCTATAAATACTGTCCCATCAGCACTTTATTCAACTCATTTTCCAGAAACAGATCCAATAAATCATCCTTCTTTATTAGGCTGGAAAAATACTAATCATTAAAATTTTCCTGAACATACTTTAGAAGCTCTGCCTTTTAGACTATTACTCTCCCAGTCATAGAATCTCTATAATAAATACTTAGTGTCTTAGTCAATATTAGGATAACTGATGCCTCATATTGCCTCTACTCTATAGCTCGCTATAATTTCTCACTAACCTGTGTCTTAATATTCTTGCCATTAGTTGATGATCTATATAATACACCCCGTCATGTAATGCTACTTCTATTGTTTCTTAGCTCCTGCTGAAAAGAATCTGTCCTTGACCTCCCTTGGACATCATCTCGAATGCACACAATTATATTCCTTCATACTATTATCCCCTTCAGATTTTTACCTTCTCTATCTTCCCCAAAAGTTTTATACGCGGCATTAGTTAGTACCTAGTCTTGCATTTTCTTCTGAGCCAGATTTCCACAACATCATACACCCAAGTGTCTACTTGCACATGCAGTTCACCAACTGTATTTACCATGCCTCACATGAATGCACTGCAAACCTTCTTTTAGACCTTCTTCTTATTCCCTCTTTATCTTGCTTCCTTAATACCTGACTACTTCTAACTCTAGTGCTATTTGTCTCTACTATTCTTCTGTAAAACGTGTGATTCTTTTACAACTGCATCCTGGTTTCCCTATTTCTCTGTCAACTTCGAGAAAGGTTGTGCAGTGTGCCTCTTGCTTCTCCAGCTGCTATCTGCTAGTTCAACTAAGTATTTATTAAATCCAAATGCTTTAATGATGAAGCAGAGTGGTGGCAGAGAGGGAGAGAAAAGGATGCAAATCCTGCAGTCTGATCCCACTACCTCATAGAATGCCTTACCCAATCTACCCAACATTCGATGAATTGAGAATCGGCCTGCTTACTTACCTTAAAGACTCATGACAGGAACATATGACCTCATCCTCAAAGCAAGGGACACTTGATTAAATGACAGTCCTCAATCAGTGTGCAATTTTCCCCTAAAAAGGGGAGAAAGAAACTATGTTAGTTCATAGTTAAAAATCACACAACACGAAGTTACAGTCCAACAGATATATTTGGAAGCACTAGCCTTCTGAGAGCTGCTCCTTCAGCAGGTGGTTGTAGAGTATAAGATTGTAGGACACAGAATTTACAACCTCTAAAAAGGGGATTTACAGAATCTTACATGGATTCATGCAGTTTTTGAGCGAAATAAAATGTAATTCTGCAAGTGCAAATGCACCCCCACAAACTTATGCGTGTGTGTGTGGCAGTGAGGTTATCTGTAGTGTGAAATGAACCCAAGGCCCTGGTTGTGGCCATCCCCATGGCTGCTGAACTTAACTATCAGCCTCTGCTTGGCCACTTTGCGTTGTTGCCTGCCCGAAAGTCCACCTTGGAGGATGGTCACCAAAGGTCGAAGGTTGAATGTCCCAGACCGCTGAAGTGTTCTCTGACTGGAAGGGAATACTTCTGTCCTTTGATTGTTGTGCGGTGTCCATTCATCTGTTGCTGTAGCCTTTGCTCAGTCTCGACAATGTACTGTGCCTCAGGGCATCCTTGCCTGCAGCGTATGAGATAGACAACGTTGGCCGAGTCACATGAGTACTTGCCATGTACATGGTGGGAAGTGTCCTCTTGCATAATGGTGGCATCTGTGTTGACACTTTGACACGTCTTGTAGCATCTACCGTGACAAGATTGTATGGTGTTGTCCTATTGTCCTGTGGCTATAACTTCTGTGTCCTATGATCTTATACTCCACAACAACCTGATGAAGGAGCAGAGCTTCAAAAACTAGTGCTTCCAAATAAACTTGTTGGACTATAACCTGATGTTATGCAACTTTTAAGTTTTTACACCCCAGTCTAACATCGGCACCTACAAATCATGTTAGTTCATGAGCATCTTTGAGAATTGCTTGAAAAGCGCTGACATTAAGAGCAAGGTGTGAGACTTGGGCAATTCGGGGTTTTAGTACTGGTCAGAGTTGAAAATACAATGGATATGACAATGAAGGGAAGGACGTATGTCACCAAGAAAATGGTGCAGTAATGGTAGAAATGTGAAGGGAGGCAAGAAAGGAAATGTTGTAAGTACTCAGGCTGAAGATCGTGTCACTATAATGAGAACGTACCTAACAGAAGGGGTAACATGTTTGGCTTGAACAACTCTGCTGAAGGCACTGAACTATTTTCCACATTGCGGGCATGTTCGGATTGACATATCCAACTGGTGATAAGTGCTACCTCAAGAATGTTTCTTTACCCACACCCACTCACAGCCCTGACAGACCACCATGGATAATGTGCCCTTCTGTTGTCCAGCGTCCGGTCCAGGAACACTGAGGCAGCATTGAAGATCAGGCCTTTCCAAACTGCAGTAGACAGGTAGGAGACTGGAAGAACACAGCAAGCCAGGCAGCACGGTACTTTGGATACCAGCCTGCTGCCTGTCTAGTTTGGAAATGCTGCCTGGTTCGCTGTGGTCTTCCAGCCTCTTGCCTACCTACTTTGCTTTGGATTCCAGCATCTGCAGTGTTTTTGTCTCTTCCCAAACTGCAGGTCTTGCAGATATTTCTCTGTGCATTTTCTCATCTGTCAGCAACCAAAGTGACCCTCCCCTTTAAGAGGCTGCCTTTAAGTGGCATCAGGTTATAATCAGCTTGGAGAGCAATGGCTGTTGCTTGGCCTGTCATGATGAGTTGACAACAACAATTTCTTGTGATCCCTGAGCCATGTGCCCTGTCCACGGTCTGTTTCAGACAAAATCAAATATCCAGGCCTGCCTGTTTATCGATAGTTTGCTCATGAGTGGCAGAAATTGAGGAAGTGTAAATGAGAGAAAGAAAAAGAGGGAATGGAGTGAGAGAAAAAGGATAAAAATAAAGAGAAATTTGTCATTTAGGGTCCAATTTTCTCTAGTTAGATGTAATCCTTCTGACTAAAACCTAGGAATTAATTCATCTTTTGTAATAACAAAGACAGATTGCTTCCTATCAGTTAATAGTGGAATGGAATAATTGGAGCTCCAAATACTGCTTAGTTTATATGTCAGAAGGAATCAAAAAAACCACAAGTGTTTCAATTTCACTTGACAATTGTGTTGTCAGAGTCCCATCATGATAAGGAATAGTTGAGGTTTTGCTCTCCTATTGTAGGTTTAAATGACAATGTATTTATAAATTAAGATGAATACATTAATGCCTGCATGCATGAAGATTAGGTAAAACTTTGGAATGCTATTCAGTTGTAAATAGCAAAATATATAACATCCTTTGGAGCAGATATTTTTCAAAGAGAATTCCAGGCATTTAGTCAGACAAAGTAAGTGGGAACTAGGGAAATGCAAGACAACAACAGTTGTTAATTCGGTTCACAACTTAAGATCACCATCTACTGGCATTCACTATAGCTGCAAAGCAGCCTGCATTGCCAAAACACATTTCATTATTTCCAAATATCATGTTGTTATATATTAACAATGCCACAGGCTTGGAGGAAAATCTAGTTCAGCTCACCCAGAGGAGGCCTACAGCATGATGGTCAGAATGAAAGACCATGAGCAAGGCGCGAGTCCTGCTTGTTTCTCCCTAAAACTCATACAATTATTACCACTACTTAACAAAGGGTAAAAATGGAAAATAACAATCAAATGAAATTCAGTTTCTATAAATACCCTCCACTTGATAAATTGACAGGTTCACTCAGGAGAGCTTAAAGTAATGGCTGTGGAAAATAGGAAAATGAATTACGAAGTGATATATGTAGACTGAGTAATCAGTTCAATTCCGAGGGCCTTACTTACTACAATCTTCTTTACTTGATACTTGGTGGTGGAATGCTTTCTGAGTCAATCGAAATACACCAATACTCCAAATACTTGTTGAAAAGTAATAATCCACTCATGCCTGTTTGTTTCAACTAAACCATCTAGATTGTCAACATAGCATTTTGTTCCACTTTACCATTTCATCAACTGACATATGAATTACAAAATGAGAAGAGAATGTTGCTAAACTACTCATCATGGGAGAAGTGGTGAGGCAATGCCCTAGCTGTATAATCATTATAATCCTGAAATCCAGGTATCAACAAATCCTACCATGACAGGTGGTGAAGTTTGAAATCAATTTAAACAAACTGGAATTAGTGTAGAATCTGACTTTAAAACTGTTGAGAGTTATCTGGGAAAAAAAAACTCATTTGGTTCTCTTATATCCTTTAGAGAAGGAAATTGCCATCCTCATTGTCTGACCTACATGTGACTCCAGATCCACAACAATGTGATTTGCTCTTAATAAGATCAGACGACCCAGGAGAAGAAATTAGACCATTCAGTCCATTGAGTCTGCTCTGCCGTTCAATCATGGCTGATAAGTTTCTGACCCCATTCTCATGCTTTCTCTCCATAACCCTTGATCCCCTTGACAATCAAGAACCTATCTATCTCCGTCTTAAATATACTCAATGACCTGGCCTCCACAGCCTCCTGTGACAGTGAATTCCATAGATTCACCACTCTCTGGCTGAAGAAATTTCTCCTTGTCTCCGTTCTAAAAAGTCTTCTCTTTACTCTAAGGTTACGCCCTCCCTACTCTCTCCTACCAATGGAAACATCTTCCCAACATCCACGCTATCCAGGCCTTTCAGTATTCTGTAAGTCTCAATTAGATTCCCCTTAACTGTTACTAGGTAATGGCAATAAATACTGTCCCTGGCCAGTGATGCCCACATCGCATGATTTAACGAAAAAAAATCTACAGGTGTAAACTTCAGGTAATAGTGAGATCGAAAAAAATTGATCTGCCTGTTTCTTTCCAATTGGCTCCTTTGACTGGACAATCATCTATCAAGAAAATAGCAGTGCTAGAAGCAGCTCGACAAGCAGCTAGATTCGGCGAATGGGTCTTCAGCACAATAGAACTTGCTGTCAAGTTGCTAGCTTTGTTAACTCCATTGCATTTAGTAATACACATAGAGGGGCCAAATCTGAATGGAATGCACCTCTTCATTGCTTTGGTATGAACATGACAGATTTATTACTTGCATTTTGAAAAATATGCAAATTAACTAAGAAGAATATGATAGCATAAACATGATATGCAAGAGGAGGAATTCAGGAAGATGGCCAAAAAGATGGTTAAATTGATGGATTTTGAGAAAGTATTTAGTATTAAAGAGAACAAATGCAAGGGGTTTGGGAAGGAAGTTTCCAAATGACAGACCAATGGTAGAAGGAAAGGCTGGCCAGAGTTAATCGGCCAAAGATGTGGGGCCATAAAGCTGAAGTAGGTCACAGGGGTCAAGAGTTCAAAACATAAATATTAGGGGAGGGATTGCATAATTGAACAATTTTTTTAATTCAACAGATTTTGAAATGCCGCCAGAATTTCTACAATTCTTTTGTACTTCTGCATTATCATCTAAAAGACACAAAAAATGTGCAATTTTAGCAAAACTCACTGAGAGACCATTGTTGCATTAGAAATTACTAGGGCAAAAATTGATTGTGGGTTATGATCATCCGATGATTAATTGTTGAGAAAAAAATGTAATCATGGTGCTATTCCTGCTGTAGACTTTGGGTGTGTTAATCAAAATCACCCATTGTTCTTCACAGTTCACTACTAATCATCAGCCCATAATGTGCACTGAATTACCAGCCCTGTGCTGATGATGTAATTTTTTCCCAGTGGCACTTGGGAGCAGTGCGGATTGCAGACATCATTCACAGCCAAGAGTACAGATGTTTCTAATTGCTTTCCATTACCAAGAATAACAGCTGTTTATATCTATCAGCAAATAATTCACAAGAGCTCCAGACTGTTAGGATAACACATCCCACCTGGTCATCATCAGGAGTTGTCAGGACAGAAGAAGCTATTGCACTCTCCCTGTTCTTCCAGCAATACACACTCTGCATCACCTTCAACTTTTGAAATGCAGTTGTCCATGGCTGACATTTTCTTGGTGCTTTTTTACATACAGAGAATGAATGTAAATAAGGTTCAGAGGCCTTTCAGTCTCTAAAGGTTGGTCAAGCTCTCTAATTTTCGTTTCACCTTTTTATCACCTCATTGCCTTCCTCATCCATACAAGAGATACTCTTCAATTTCTTGCAAAATAATTGCATTTCAAGGATACAGTAGTTTCCAGTATTTTGAAAACTAATATCTCCACCAGTTATTATGATCGAATGTGAGTTCATGTGTTTTTTTTGTGCAGAAAGAGGCCTAATAGAAAAAGCACTATTGATAACTAGATGAAAATGTTAATTTTCATATAAATAATTCATACATCAGTGTATAAATGTGGGTCAGCTGGAATGTCACTTTCTCTTATGTACGGATTTATTTGTGTTTGGCTGTGTGTTACTGCTGGAGTCATAAATTGTGTGGAGTCCAACCATATTTTCTTTTTAAAACCGAGTTGAGTCGAGTAATTTGTCTGTGAAATATTTCAACAGCAGCGGTTAGAATTATCTGATTTCAAGTAAGAACTAAACAAGTAACAATATAACAAAACCTTGAAATCATTCAGAGTGTTTCAGCGGCGTACCATAGAATGTATACTTTTAACCAAAGGCAGAAAGGATGACGCCAACCTTCCAGCATTGTAAAATCCAAAAGACAGCCTGCCAGCCATTCCAGGACTTCAACCTGTTCCTGTATGGTGGGGAATCATGCTTCAGAGTAACCCAGATTTCTAAGCCGCATGAATTCTGTCTGTTTTAACATATTTTTGCTTTTCTTGAGATTATGCAGACACTCAGGATGTCTTTATCCCTTAAGGGTCAGTGCCTTTCCTTTGCCCACCCCATGTAAAGTGACCTACATATTTTAGTCATCTTAAAATGAAAGCACCTTTATTTGCATCCCAATTACAAAGGCAGCAGCTTTCTTCCTGGATGACAAGGCTTGATGTGGAGCTCTGCCAACAGGAGCAGAATGTCATTATGAGAAGAGGCTGCTGTGGGCTGCCATAATCAGGACAAACATATCACCATAAATGATGATAATAGACTTCATGGCAGATGACTCTGCATGAGCAGAAATTGGCCAACCAAAGCGATATCTACAGAAAATGCGAATAAAAGGGAAGCAAAATGCCACTGTTTTAATTTGAGCTAAGAAAGCAGTGACCAGCTAATACTTTATAACCCTTTGAGCACCTAATTTCTACAAAGCAAATGATCAGTATTTGTGGAAGAAATAGCAGCATGGAGCCAAGGTGACAAGAGAAACAATGAAAAAACAAAGGATACACAATGGAAAGACTTAGGGTACAATTTCTAGCCATAGTTAGATTAACCTGATAACCTGAAAAAGCAAAATTAAAGATAACTATTGCTACAAGTGCAATATAAATTGCATCCAATAGCAATTTATCATATATTATTCTGTTTATTAGACACCTTAGTACAGTGAATAAAATTAAAAGTATTTAATTAAAAGGACTAAAATTAAAAGGATTAACATTCTAGTTTTTGCTCATTTGAATGAAAATGTGAACTTGAACCAAATGTGATTTATGGGCCAATGGTAACACTCGGAATAATATTGGATACATTATTTGAGTTTAGGTGCTGAGATATACCCCACTGGGACTGCCTTCACTGACCCTGCGTATGAATGCAGTGCTGAAGGAAACTGAATTTATTAACACAGCAAATGACAGGCATATGCCACTGGGAAGCATCGAGGATAACTTCCCACTAAAGTGGTCAGGAAATGTGGGTGAAGAGTGGTCGACCCAGACAATGGGGAGAGATTTGTCACCAGTGATGCATATTTCACTGAGATGCTTTCTCCAAGATGCTTATTATTCAGACTTGTAACATCACCTTCCTGTAAAATATAAATTTTAATGTGGCAAGAATTTCAAAGCATGAATAAAAAGTCACACTTAATTGTCCTTAATGTGAATTACCAACTTAACTTTTTGTTTGTAGTAGTAAATTTAGCCAGTAGTCTCTTCACTGCATTGTTACTTCATCCGATTACTTAGAAACATGTGTTTACTTTTTAGATATTTTTGGCTGTCTAGTCTCATGAACACACACTGCTTAACACTGGATACTGAAGAAAACAGCATGCATTAATTAGTCCCCCAAATAAAAGCCTACTTTCCAACTATGTAGTCATAAGCTTGGCATTATTTAGCTAAACTGAATGTCTCACAAAGGTGCAATGTTTAGCATTGGCAGTAAAAGAGTTTCATTGGTCATAGCCATGGTGTTAAGCAAGCTGCTCCACTGGCACAGATTAAGTTCCTGCTTCCTTCAGGAACATTGAAACCACACTGAAAATTCATAAAGACAAACATTCTTGCATCGGTTTTGACAGTTGGAAAGTAAATGTTCAACTATCTGCATGAATAGAAGCAAAGAAAGTAAGTCAACTAACAGCATAGGACTTAATATGTCGTGTTCTATCCTTCTTGTCTCTGGTAAAATTCTCAACTTCTATCATCCAATCAATACCACAGCAAGTTTGTCACTGCTTTCCTTCTTCAGTTTCTGTACTAGGTAATTCTATATCGTCAGAAATTTCAACCTTCATTCCAGCTTATATCTTCTCTGAGTTCACCAGACTCCTCTCCACACTTAACTTACCCCTCCACATAGACTTGCCAACCGTATTCATTGTTGTGTAAGGTCTTTTGGACCCTGGAGCAACCTTGCAATGATGTCACAAGGCTGCATATCACTGAACATATATAGCAGAGTGTGAGTGGAGTTAGAACAGACTGGAAGGAACATTCTGGAAGACACGAGAATGAGATTCTTTGGAGGTTACACAGAGAGCGCAGGGATATGAATTCATTAAGATGGTAAAAACAATGACTGCAGATGCTGGAAACCAGATTCTGGATTAGTGGTGCTGGAAGAGCACAGCAGTTCAGGCAGCATCCAAGGAGCAGCGAAATCGACCATGGATATCCAATCCCTCTACACCTCCATCTGCCATTACCAGGGTCTCCAAGCCCTCCGTTCTTTCCTCTCCAGACGTCCCCAACAGTACCCTTCCACCGACACTCTCATTCGTTTGGCCGAACTGGTCCTCACCCTTAACAATTTCTCCTTCAAATCTTCCCACTTCCTCCAGACCGAAGGGTAGCCATGGGCACACGTATGGACCCCAGCTATGCCTGTCTCTTTGTTGGCTACATAGAACAGTTGATCTTCCGTAATTACACCGGCACCACTCCCAACCTCTTCCTCCGCTACATTGATGACTGCATTGGCGCCACCTCGTGCTCCCGCGAGGAGGTTGAGCAATTCATCAACTTCACCAACATATTCCACCCTGACCTTGAATTTACCTGGGCCATCTCTGACACCTCCCTCCCCTTCCTGGACCTCTCCATCTCCATTAATGATGACCGACTTGACACTGACATTTTTTACAAACCCACCGACTCCCACAGCTACCTGGATTACACTTCTTCCCACCCTATCTCTTGCAAAAATGCCATCCCGTATTCCCAAATCCTCCGCCTCCGCCGTATCTGCTCCCAGGAGGACCAGTTCCACCACAGAACACACCAGATGGCTCCTTCTTTAGAGACCGCAATTTCCCTTCCCAGGTGGTTAAAGATGCCCTCCAATGCATCTCGTCTACATCCCGCACCTCAGCCCTCAGACCCCCACCCCTCCAACTGTAACAAGGACAGAACACCCCTGGTGCTCACCTTCCACCCTACCAAACTTTGCATAAACCAAATCATCCGCCAACATTTCCACCACCTCCAAACAGACCCCACCACCAGGGATATATTTCCCTCCCCACCCCTTTCCGCCTTCCGCAAAGACCGTTCCCTCTGTGACTACCTGGTCAGGTCCACGCCCCCATACAACCCACCCTCCCATCCTGGCATCTTCCCCTGCCACCACAGGAACTGTAAAACCTGCGCCCACACCTCCTCCCTCACATCTATCCAAGGCCCTAAAGGAGCCTTCCACATCCATCAAAGTTTTACTTGCACATCCACCAATATCATTTATTGTATCCCTTGCTCCCGATGCAGTCTCCTCTACATTGGGGAGACTGGACGCCTCCTAGCAGAGCGCTTTAGGGAACATCTCTGGGACACCCACACCAATCAACCACACCGCCCTGTGGCCCAGCATTTCAACTCCCCCTCCCACTCTGCCGAGGACATGGAGGTCCTGGGCCTCTTTCACCGCCGCTCCCTCACCACCAGACGCCTGGAGGAAGAACGCCTCATCTTCCGCCTCGGAACACTTCAACCCCAGGGCATCAATGTGGACTTCAACAGTTTCCTCATTTCCCCTTCCCCCACCTCATCCTAGTTCCAAACTTCCAGCTCAGCACTGTCCCCATGACTTGTCCGGACTTGTCCTACCTGCCTATCTCCTTTTCCACCTATCCACTCCACCCTCTCCTCCCTGAAATACCACCTTCATCCCCTCCCCCACTCACCTATTGTACTCTATGCTACTTTCTCCCCATCCCCACCCTCCTCTAGCTTATCTCTCCACGCTTAAGGCTCTCTGCCTTTATTCCTGATGAAGGGCTCTTGCCCAAAACGTCGATTTCGAAGCTCCTTGGATGCTGGCTAAACTGCTGTGCTCTTCCAGCACCACTAATCCAGAATATGAATTCATTAAGAAGATAGATTAGTCTGTAATTGATGCAACTATATCTCAGAGCCTGGTATGTCTATGCTTACAACTTAGAGCATATTTAGTATGAAATTGTAATAAGTAGTGTTACTTTAAAGTTTAACTTAATGACAGTGCTTGACTTTGCCTTCTCCCTACAACCAGTCTGTATCAAACCTAAACTCACAGTGTGGCATCAAACCACATGTTAGAAGATTCATGGCCTTCTCTTTGGACTTACCTCAAATTGCATCTCTAATCTCGGACTGGAAATAACAGGCAAGGCCATTGTGGACACTTCCTTATATTGCTTACCAGACCTATCCTCCTCTCCTTTCCCCTGTTTATGTCATAGGAAAACAGTCTTGAACATATACGTTGGATGACTAGTTTATCCTCCATTACACGATCTGGCTAGACTTCATAAAGCGCTATCGGAACCTGCTGTCCTCTACTAAAACTGGTTATTGTTACAAAGTCAGCCTGAGAATTGTAACACACCACTTTAGCACCATCAATCATCCTCATGAACCCTCCTCCTCTGCCTTATCCACTCTCATTCCAACAACAAATATGAACAGCCCATCAGTTTTTGTTTTAAATCACAATGATTCAACACCTCCACTTTCGCCTAACCCACTCCACAAGATCAAATTTTATCTCTGGTTGCCTTCTACCTTAACCTGAACTCACATCTTTCTGCAGTTTCCCTATTAATATCCATTATGACATCTATGAGTTCATCTTCTTCTTGAGATCCATCTCCTGCTCCCTGAACCATATTCTAAACAATCTTTGGACACCCAGCTACCCATCCTGTTCTCCATATTGAATAATATCTTTGACTCGCCAGAGGAACTGCTCGCTTCCATTTCAAGTCTCTCACCATTACTCTCATCTTAAACAAGTCACTCTCTCAAACTGCCATCCCATCCCCAAGCTTCCTTTCCTTTCTGAAACTTTAGAATGTGTTGTCACCTTCAAAATCAATGTTTGAATCCCTCCATTAAAATTCCCTCTGCCAAAGCCCTCAAATGGCTCTTATCCAAGTCACCAATGACATCCTGTGCAACATAGAACATGGTGAATTCTAACAACACAACTTGCATTGAATGCATGCCTTTAATAACAAAATATCCCAAAGGATGTCTTCAATCCATGGCATGTGTTTTATAACCATATGTTCACTAGCATGAAATCTTAATTCACATTGAGTTGCATTTCTGACCCTGTATCACTTCATTACCAAGCCCAACAACTTTCATCTTAGTAATACTAGTTATAGGTACACCTTCTGTTAAAACTCTTATTCATGCTCGGACTACCTTTTGACTCAATGATTCCAAAGATAGGCTGACCAGAATTCAATATCAATCCAAGTTGTGAAGGATGACTGGTATACAGGAATAACTTTTCTTTTCCTCCACTTCTTTTCTTGGCACCCAAATCTACTCGACTTCTTGAACCAGTCAGGAGTGTTTGGCTGGAATTTTCCTTACAAGTTATATTCCATTGCCTACTGCATCGAGCAGAAGCAAAGTCCCTCATCAGACAGTTTTTCAGGACACCTGTACGAAGTATTAATATTGCCTAATGCTCCTCTCATGTGTTATTTTATTTCAAAATACACTATGATGCATCAAGTTCCTCATCTAAGCTCTGGGTTAAAAATGTCATATTTAATGCCTTTCACCTGCCCTAGCATCTTGTGGTTTGCTGGTCTTTTTTCTGGACTTGAGCAAACAATCTTACCTCACCTTTGCCCGAACCACAACTCAAGCTGAACTCCCTGACCTTTGGCTTTTAGATTTTGGCTTTCCAATAACACTCGGTCTCCAGCATTTTAGAAGCTCCAAAAGCTTCTTATTTATATCTATTCCACTGTCAGTTATACAGGACTATTCATAAGATGCGCTAACAAACTGCTCATAATGCCCAGTCACTTCTGCTGTTCTTACTTCAGGCTGCTGAAACATGGTGTTGTTCACTAAAATAAGCTCAGTTTTATATCTACACACTAATGAATTCACATACTCTCCATTATAGTTTTTGAAGATACCTCCATGATTAGCATTTGCATTAGCTCTACATTTAAGGAAGAATCCAGACCTGTGAGTGCATCCTGCCGAACCACAGTCCAAGTGATGACAATGTTGCCCCTTGCAAATACAAAGACTGTCACTTAGTTGACAGCTTGCACAGTACAGACTGCTTGATATGGTGCATGATCCTGGAAGAATCAGATAGCAGGTGGCACACCTGTACAGCAGCCACCCTTGTGAAGTGGAAGGAACAGGAACAGTTTTCCTCAGTTACATCTGAGGGAGTCCTGAAGTAGTAACAGATGCTCAAACAGCACCTCAGTTGTCACTGCACCGGCACTTGGTGGCCTCTTGTTAACACCTCTTCCTCATCTGAAGCATTCAGCATGTTCACAATGCAGCAAGGCATACCCATGCTAATCACTTTGGACAGTGCTGTTTTAAAGTCTCAGCAATCAAGATTACTGGAAGATGTCTCAGCAAAGAAAATGCATAGAGTAAGATATTGGAACATGCAGAAAACAGTGATCACTATTTATCGATGTTAAAAACACCAACTTGAACAGACTTGGCCTCAAGACCTCCAATCTTCCCATCTAAAAAGGACAAACAATACTCTGAAACGCCACAATTGCATACATTTTGAAATTAGAAAAAAATGAATAATCAGCAATATATGCATTAAGTCAGAATAACTACTAGATTGGCTAGTAAATTAACTCTGCTAAAGTGGAGAACATCTATTTGGCTTGTTGCAATCAGTAGAGGTGGGGGGGGGGGGGTGGAGGTGTGTGGCATGTGCACAGGATCATGAATAGAGATGAAATGTGCATACTTTTTAACATGATGCTCCTGTGTTGTTTGAAGTGGGACTTTCATGCATTTTATTTCTGTGTGCAGTCCCTAACATGGTAGGAATGAATATAGACCCATTTCTTTATCAGTATTGTGTTTATTATGTCTTCCAGTTAAAGAGAATTATGCTTTGGTTAATAAGATCAGACCTTTTTTTATTCATTCGAATCATATCTTTAATTTATGGATCTGCCAAGCCAAGACTGAACCTAAAAAGAAAAGAAAAATCAATCTTCTGTCCTCTTACTAAAGTATATTTAATACCAGAATTGATTTGCCAATACAGACGAAAGGAATCAGTGATCACTTGACAGATTTGTTTGCATTGCAGGTATGAATTTGCCAATAATTTATTGAACTTAGTTTTATTAAATGTGTCTTTTCATTGACTGCATCAGTTGCAACGAAGGGCATGTTTATTTCTAACAATGTTATGTAAATAGATTAAAATGAAATAGTAGGAAAGAGGAGAGCAAGAAATGTATATCAATAAAATTCAATTACAGGGGAGTATATGGAATAACTCCCTCATAAATGGCTGATTAAAACTATGTTTTATACCACCTCCCTGGGTGCTTTAAATTATTATTTAATTAACTGATTATAAAAGCTCTTTACTACCACTGGGAAATAATTTACAATTTTCAAACTTTTCTTAAAGTTTTGAAGTCCAGTAAATCTTGCTTCTTTTTCCAAATTCAATTTGAATGAAAAACAATTTATGCATAAACTGTACCATGGAATCAGAATAAATAATAAAATAAGCTTCTATAATCTGCATTTGCAATAACACCCAATGATTCAAGGAAATATCAATTTCTCATTTGATGACATATCGAGGTTTGTATCTGAAAGATAATAATAATAATCTGAATTCATAAGATTCCCACAAATTAGCACTTGTTACAGAAAACAGGCTTGATTAAAAATAAAAGGAAGCAAAACAGTCCTTTCCAGATTTACTTCCATAATAATTGAGTAATATATCAGAAAGAAAAACATTTGCACATGTACATTGAAAAGAAAATCCCTGTCAATAATATCAAATGAGCTAGAAAAATATATTTAACAGAGGATTTCATAAACTAGTACATGCAAGTTTAAAAATGTACAAGAAAAAAACCTGTCGTATATCTTTATAGATGGTATTTTATTAATTCACACAATTTTGTTTTTACTGGCAATGCCAGCATTTATTGTCCATCATATGGAATATATATATATAGAATTTATGATTACTAATTTTTTTTTGTTCTGGACATTGGAATTCTATGATGTTTTGTAAAGATAAACAATTCAGGAGAAATTCCAATATAGGCAGCCATATCCAACTCAATTATGAATCAAGCCCAAAAGCCATTTGACATTTTAGGAAATCCATTAGCCCATATGCTGCTTGTCAACAACACCATAATTTTAAACTTTCTGTTTTCATCCAAGTCAGGTTTCTCACCCATTTAAAATTCAAATGTTCTTCCATTGCATTGTATGTGATCTCAATTAAAACATTACCATTTACATTGGAAGAAAGAGAGAGAGAATTGCATTAACATTTCTTCTTGGGTACATTGCATCAGTCACTACTTAGATCAATTTATCATTCACCACTCTCAATGTGCTTCATTAGGTTTTTACTGTGAGGGTGATGACATATACTCAAACATTCACAGCGATTCATGCAATTATTTATTTCATTTTATTTTAAACAGGAAAGATGCAAGTTAAATTTCTCCAGTGTTAAAAGAGTTAAGCTTTTAGGATCTATTTTATTTTGCATACAATTAACTTCAGATTAAGTTCTTTAAAGAAGTTTTTTTTGTTTCAGATGCAATAACAGCTTCCTTGACAGTCTGATGTTTTAACAAAGACCCCGACAGACCAGGGAGGGGCAATCACAGTTGGCTTGCCACTGTACTGATATTTCTTTGCATAAGTACTGATGTCTGCATTTCTCACTGGGAATCCCAATTCCAGCTCCTCCAGAAATCTGGAATGTAGCTGAAACTAGCGCAATTCCTTTGTAGTGCAGGATGTCAATGTAAGTCAAACCACTCCTCCTCTTTTATAACTGTTAGTTGTTATATTTTGAGGTTTAAATGCCCAAACAGCTTAATCAGATACTTTGATAGCTGCCTTGAAAGACTAAATATCTAAGTTAAGTATGGGGGTTAGGGCAGCATTTTAGTTACAGGGTGCAAAGCAAATGGGCTACCAAAATGCTAGATGGGTAAGTTGCCAGGTAAGTCTTGGAGAACTTTATGCAGACTGGGAGCAGTCGGTTCAGCAGGATTTTTTAAATTCACTCGTGGGACATGAGCATCGCTGGCTGGCCAGCATCTATTGCCCATATTTAGTTGCCTTTGGGAATGTATTGGCGTGCTGTCTTTGTGCAGCTACTTGTAGGGCATCACTAAGATTCCTAGCTGATTTTTGAAAAGAACTGGAAGCATGTAAGTTCAAACCACCAGGAAATTTGATGGCCTTTGGCAGAATATTTAGATTAATACAGCATTGTCCAAGGTATTAGGCAAAGAGGGTATAGATGTCTGAGTCTGTGGTGCTAGACTAAGTCATTTTCAGGTAAGCTCTGCCTTTGTTCATCGAGCCTCTGTTGAAGCTTCAGCTGCAGTGTCCTCCTTCCCCTCTTTGCTCTCCTCTGCATTCCTGTAAAACCTGTTACCTCCCAACATTACGGAGTCCAAATTCTGAAAGCTATACCTTCATTCCCAGTTGGATTCTTCCTTTAGCAACCCTGCTCCACATGGTTCCAACATGTCCGACCAAGTTCAAACTCCTGGTACTGAGTGCCCGCCATTTCTGCCATATGTGCCGCTTAAGGGCACATTTACAAGGTGCCCAGCCACACTTTGCTCCATTGATCCTCTTACGTGTCCCCACTGTGTACCCACCTGCCTTCAACCAGTCAGTTTCTTAAGACCTAACTAAACAGGTCTTTGAGCTGGCAAGGGGTGCTGATGAGGCCAGCAAGGGGCATTCCCAGCAGGGGGTAGTGGTAGCAGGTAGTGGTGACTCCAGGGGCTTCAGGGAGGTGGAAGTAGGGAGGGTGTTGTCAGGGGGTCTCAGGAGGTGGGGGGGGGTTGAGGAATGGAGTCTGGTCAGGCAGTGATGGTCAGAGGTCAGAGGTCTGGGGTGTAAGGGGTCAGGGAGTGTTTAGCTGGGTGTGTCTGTATTAAGTTGGAGGGTCAGTTTAATAGTTATCCAGGCATTATAGTAGGTTTCTAATTGTCCAACTTTTCCTGGATAACTATTAACTTAATGGCAAATTCTCTGACATTTAGGGAGGTTTTTTGATGGTTCCATACACTGGGGAATTGCCAATTGGAATTTTCAATTTTCTTGGCAATTCTCACAGGTCCAGCTGTGTCTGTGATCCTAGACCACAACTCCAGCCTGTGCTACTCCAAGTGCTACTCAGATGTTGGAATATCCAGGCCAATATTTTCAAAACTGGGATCATGGTGTTTACTTTTAAAAATTATAAAATTTCACAGCTGTGAGACTTTGGATTGAAGGTTTGTGAAAGTTCAGATGATTAATAAAGCGCTAAAAACAATTAATTGTATGAACCTGATAATATGTTTAGCAGACTAGTTGATTGTCACCTAAATAGGAGTCAAGGAGCTCAGAAAGCATAATGTTCAGCTAACTGTATTGATCCACTCACAGCCTCCCTAGACCAATATACAGCTTTCTAAAATATTGGTGTGCAACTCCAATTGCTTTCCTGCTCCCAAATGATGATAGCAATGTACATTTATGTGGTGCATTTAACAGAGTAAAGATGTTCTAAGACATTTCATAAGGGCATTATGAAACAAAATTTCGTACTAAAACACCTAAAAACAAAATTAGGATAGCTGACCAAATGCTCAGTCAAAGATCTTGGTTTGAAGGAGCATCTAAAATGTGACAGAGGTAGAGAGCCAAAACATTTCGGAAAGGAATTCCAGAGCTTTGAGCCAACAACATTGATGGTTTGCTCCCACATCCTACAACCCCACTCCCTAAAGATTGGAACAATGGAAATATAAGATATGAAAGAGGTCCAATTGGAGTAGTATGGTGATTTCAGATGGTTGTAGTCCTAAGGACAAAGAACAATACAGACAAGCAACAGGCCCTTGGGCCCACCAAGCCTGTCCCAACACATTTTCTAAACTGAAAACTTTTTGCCTCTATGCAGTCCGTATCCCTCTATTCCCTGCAGATTAATGTGTCTATCAAGATGCAGCCTAAACGTTGCTGTTGTATCTGCGTCTACGACCTCCTCGGGCAATGCATTCAAGGTACTCTCACGTTTCCTTTAAACTTTCTCCCTTTTGTCTTAAACTTACGTCCCGTTGTAATTGACATTTCTACCCTGGGAAATACACTCCCACTATCCAGGCCTCAAAGTTGAATACAAGCAGCAGACTTCGACATGAATTTCAAGGATTTATCTGCTAGTGATCATATTCTATCAGATTTGGGAGAGGTTATTCATATCCTAGTTACCTTAACTTTGATTACTAATTTTTATTGATATTGTGATTTTAACCGATAAAAACACCGAAACACTGATAATTTTTAAAAAGAGATTAGAACTTCAAGTTATTTGTTTAAACAATGGCACAAAAATGGTTGCATTTTAAGATTTTTACTGCAACAACTGATTAAAATAATTTTGGGGCGGCACAGTGGCACAGCGGTTAGCACTGCTGCCTCACAGCGCCAGGGACCAAGGTTCAATTCTAGCCTCAGGCAACTGTCTGTGCTGAGTTTGCACATTCTCCCCGTGTCTGCGTGGGTTCTATCCGGGTGCTCCGGTTTCCTCCACAGTCCAAAAATGTGCAGGTTAGGTGAATTGGCCATGCTAAATTGCCCGTAATGTTAGGTGAAGGGGTAAATGTAGGGGAATGGGTCTGGGTGGGTTGCTCTTCGGAGGGTCGGTGTGGACTTGTTGGGCCGAAAGGGGGTCCTGTCTCCACACTGTAAGTAACCTTAATATAAAAATATAAAATAAATTATTGTCTAAACAGTGAGCAAAATGTTCCCCTCCCTGGAGTAGCATGAGCAATTTTGAGAAAGTTGGGAAAATGGAGAAAGAATGCAAAAATGTCAGAATCTCCAAGTTGAGAAAAAGTTTTGCAATTTCTCCTTAAGCTATAAATGAGACTTCAGAATCTTGCCATTAAGCAGTAACTTCCTTATTTGCATGGATTTGCATTTCATTAATACACCAACATCCCGTATATGTGACACTGCTAATTCTTCTCTTTTTCTTCAAAAACACAGATGGTGCAGTATCTATGTATAAATCAGAGTGCACATCCAATGGTTACAGCTCACCAAATATTGCTCCTGGCCATGACTGAACTATTTCTTCACCACAATGTCACTGCAGGCACCATGGCTGCCATCTTCCTTTCTTGCAAACTCACCAGCCTCAGGACACCAGCATGCCTGCTGTCAGCTAAACTAACACAACATGTGAGTCCTTCAATGCTCAGAATGCTTTAGCCAGGTCACTTTGACTGCATCTCATGCATCTCCACAGGGTGCATCTCCTGGCACTTAGCCTGCTTTTGTACTTTCCACTTTTCACTTTCGTTGACACTGCCGGCCTTCATATAATTCGCATTGCTTCCTCAGAGCACACTCACTAACTTTAGATCTGACTTATACGCTGCTCAGCCCCTGTGTGGCTTATATTGCTTTTGAGCACACAGGGAGAGGCAGACAGCTGTTATGGCAGAGGGAACTGAAGAGTCAAAAGGGGGACATGTCAATGTGCACCACTCTGCTACAATGGAACATGTTCCAGCAGGTTATGCAAGAAACGCACTCTAAGTGCTTCAAGCAAATGACTATGTGCAAAATTCAAAGGGAAATAATCCTTTGTGGGGTGAAGGGAGACTCCAGTCAATCAGGGGTGCCATCACAACCAAAGGGCTTGTCTGATTCCAGTCCATGGGCTGGGCTATGGTCAGTCAAATACTTGTTCCTACCCCTTAGCGATCCAAATCTTTGTCCCAGGATTGGAGCGTGGTCAGTCTTGTGAGGTCAAGTGCAAACATTCCTAGGACTACTTGTAAGTTAGTCAGGGTACTGCAGAGACATCAATTCAGGGTCAGGCTGTACTCAGTGGGGGGCTGTACTGTATGTGGGGTAATACTTTCATGAAAATGGTCAATTCAAGACTGGGATAGGGTTTGTAGCACAGTGTTGCTTGGGAATTTTTTTATTCATTGTTCAATACGGATGTCGATAGCTAGGCCAGCATTTATAACCCATCCCTAATTGTGCAGGGACAGTTATGAATCAGCCACATTGCTTTGTGTCTAGAGTCACATGTAGGCTAGAGCAGTTAAAGATGGCAGATTTCCTGCCTGAAAGAGCGTTGGGGAACCAAATGGGTTTTTACAGAAATTGTCAGTGCTTACACAGTCACCATTAGACCAGCTCTTTATTCCAGAGTTTTTACTGAACTCAAATTTTTTATCTGCTTTGGTGGAATTCGAACTGGTGTCCACAGAACATCGATCGATAACAATGGAAGGGGGATGGTGGTGTAGAGATAATATCGCTGGACTCAGGAGTCTGAAGGTCGAAAAGTGTGGTGCTGGAAAAGCACAGCAGGCCAGGCAGCATCTCAGAGCAGGAGAGTCGATGTTTCGGGCATATTCCCTTCAAGCAGGAATTTGTTTGGGGGGGATGGGAGGGGCTGAGAGGAAAAAAGAAAAGCGAATGCTGTGGAGCTGTGCATTCAGATACCACCTAGGCAATTCATGGAATTTAAATTCATTCATAAATCTGGAAGTGTAATGATGCAATGGCCATGACAATGACCATTTGTTGTTATGAAAACTCATCTGGTTCACTAACGTCCTTCTGGGAAGGAAATCTACCTCCCTACATAGTCTGGCTCCACACACACAGCAATAAGGTTGACTCTTAACTGCCCTCTGAGATAGTCTAGAAAGCAAATATGTTTCAGGGCAATTAGCAATGAGCATCAAATTTGCTACTGGCACCATAACCCATACAAAATATTAAACCCTGGATAGAACAGTGGGCCTTTGTCGATAACTGGAGGGAACTGGGAGCTCCAGAATGGGGCATTGTCACAGAGTAAGAGTCTGATTCTGCTGTATCCATTCTATCTATGAGTACTTCCAGGTCCCTGTTCACAAAACTTCATGCTATCATGCACCAGTGTCACAGAGTGAGCCAGTTCCCAGCTTGCATCATCTGAAGTGGTATACTACTAGGCTTTACAAATAACATCAGCCATGTGAGTGTTAGAAGGTCCGGACAGTGGTGAGCACTTCCATTCTCCTGCTTTGTAATTCCATGACAATGGCCTGAATGGCCAGGTTGCAAAATTAATGAGAAGAGTTGATGATTGCTTGAGCAGACACTCTGAGCCATAGCAGACCAGGAGCCATGCATCTCACTCACTGAACTGAACTACAGAAAATGATAGTCTCCTGTATATTCTTCCACCCATCACTATCTCCATGGAATTGTAATCTTTTTAACAAACAGTCCATAGTGCTCCTAGATTGCATCTCCATTTCACTCCACAGTAACTCCAAGTGACCATCTCCACATGCTTTCTGTGGTTTTTGATGAGTTTCTAATATTTACCACCAGTGGTAAAGCCTGTTCCAAGGATCCTCCTTTCCCCTAGCTGTGCCAGAATAAAACTCCCAGCATTTACACTGCGGGATGAATCTCTTTTGACTCCAGTATATTTTCCTTCCCAGATCTGGTTGTGGAAGCTCAAGAAGTCAAGCAACTCTTTTCTTTTCTCCCTGCTGACCATAGAGAACTGCTATCTGTCTGTGCAGTTGGTTGTTTGTAAGGAAGCCTCTAATCTGCTCTGATCTCAAAATTGGCTTCCACTGCCTTCATTCCCATGACAACATGAAACGCATTAAGACTGCATCCAGGTGGAAATGCTAGTTAGTTAATCTTGATCCTCACTCACTTTCATCTTTAAACTAAATGAACAGTTTACAGCATTACTGTTGGTAATACTAGTTTTTAACAATATGACAAACTGTCTGATCAACAAAGCTGCATAATTATAAAAGCTGCTCTGTAATCGGCTTTACCCATTTTCCTAGATTAGCAACTAATGCCAAACTAAATTTGTTGGGAATCAGGAGCATGTGGGTAATTCCTATTCCCTCCAGGTTACCCTTTGAGGATTTCTGAAACAGAACAGAAGCATTAAGAATATTAAAAATATTTAATAACCATGCTCATACATATTTTCCGCACTCCCCCTAATCCTTACTGCATAAACCTGGCAGTGAACCAATCTGGATGTGCCACAGGCTGAGATGTGCTATATGTTTAGGTCACAACATACCTGTTGGACATATTATTCTGATAAGAACCTTACGGGTTTATGAATTCAGTTTGTCTATAGGACCGTGACTCCCTTTAAATCAGATGGGATAATATTTATCGATCAATTATTACAAGATCTGTGAAGAAACTCTTGTCCAGTAGTAAATGTTCTGCTAGCAGTCTACTTTGAACCTACAAATTCCTGGATCAAAGCTCAAAATTATGACTAATTAAGCAAATATATCCTATTGCTTTGTTTAGATAGGTGACATCATCTGAACTATTGTATAATAACATAAAAACATGTGCTCAAAAAGTGCTATAATTTTGTATTAGAAAAACATGGACATATTATGATCAAGCTTTAATTTGCTTCTAAGTATCAAATGTTCTCACTCTGAACTAAAAGTACTGTGCACCAGTCATTTTCTGATATTGCCCACAGCTTATTCATTTCAGTGTATGGGCTTTCACACCATCTCATGTGAGTTTCCACCAAAAGCCTGGGAACAGACTGGCATGAAATTTGCTAAACTGGGTTAATTTTTACAATGTTGATATAAGGAAATGTTTCTGGGAAGTCAGTTAATTCAAGACAAATTGTAACATTTTCATCAACTAATATATTGTTGTGCGACAAAAACAAACTGCTGAAGAAACTCATTTGTGGAGAGAGAAAGAAACAGAGCTAATGTTTCTGAAGAGGTTGATTGTTGATTGACAGCCTGGTATGTAAGATCTGAATCTCTCTCCCTCTCCATCAAAATAGTAAGGAAGCCCAAGAAGTCAATGTCAGAAAGTAGTGAAATATCTCCAAAGAGGCCAGTATCCCATCAGCAAGTCACCCTTTATTTACATATGAACATTCCTTGACTTTAGTACAGCCGCATTCAAAATCAGCTATCAGAGTGGAGTATCTCTGACACTTCCCTTTTTATTCATCAGCCAAGACTCCCTCATTGGACCAAATTAACAGTCTCAATCAGGGAACTCATATTCTAGGAGGTCCAGTCATTGCAATGATGACATAGGATCATATAAATTTGGATCACAATTCATTTTACTAACTAATAGCACTTCAATCCATCTTCTGTAACGGTTATCTAGGACTGAACATACTGAAGTTGAATAAATTCATTGCTAGCCTCCCCTACAGCCCTTTGTAGAAGTTTTAAAGAAATTATTGACTCTGTTGGCACTTGACTGTTGATATATATGACAATGAACTTAAAATTTTATATTTCTTTAGAAATGCCTGACTGTTGGACTTTTTCTCTGCAATGCAATTCTTTAAAGTCCCCCATGGGAAGTTTCTACATTCCCTTATCTCAATGACTTCAGTATAGCCATTCATTGGTTATTTACCAATCGGAATTCCACACCTGTTAAAGAGTTACTTTTGCTCGTTTCAGACAAAGCACCTCAATTTTTGAACTAACACTCATTTCAGAAGTAGGTATCGATTGGGGGACAAGTTTTCCATTTCATTCCTAGTCAAAGATGTGCAGGTTAGGTGAATTGGCCATGCTAAATTGCCTGTAGTGTTAGGTGCAATGGCCAGGGGTAAATGTAGGCGAATGGGTCTGGGTGGGTTGCTCTTCGGAGGGTCGGTGTGGACTTGTTGGGCTGAAGGGCCTGTTTCCACACTGTAGGAATCTAATCAATTGGAGAAGTACAGAGGCTGTTCAAGACCATAAAGTCACTAATGTCAAAAACTGCAGACTGTGAATTAACCTTACTCAATACAGAGCAATACCAATAAATAATATAATTACCAGCTGAGTTACTAATTGTAAGGAGGTTGAAAACAGACATATCTCTGCGAAGTTACAGTTTTCAGTCAAACACAACCTCTCACGATCATGAGGACATTAAGCAAATTGATTTGATGAAAGTATTTCATCCATCCTTTCAGAGTTACCTAAACTGTGTACACAGTTCATCGGATTTCTGAGTTGCACAAATATTCTTGCGATTTCTTTCAGTGTTGATCATCATTATCGACAGTCCCTTGGAGACAAGGGTGATTCTCCTTTACTCCCAGGGTGACACCTTGAGTTTGGACTGATAATTGTAGTATAAACTGATTCCACTTCCTTGATAAGAGTTCAATGTTCTTTGTCAGTCTGATTGCTGCCCTTAGGTGTATCTGCCATTAGTAGTGCCTTGCCTCGAATACAGACTATTTCATGATCATCATTTTTCAGTCTGTGACTGAATCTTTCCATTCGCTATGAAATTCTATGATCTCCTTTGATCCTAATAATTATTATCCATGTTTTGTGGCCCATTTTGGCCTGGAATCTCAATCTTATCAGAAGGTCTGAAAAGGTTGCAAATCCCCATGGATCAGACAATGCTTCATTTTCATTTGTCACATAACTGTTCAGTTTCCTTTAAAACTTTTAATATGAAATATATAATGCAAATACATTTCTTGTTCCATTATTCTGTACCTGAATAAGGATTGTTCCTAGTCCTGTCGAAGATGCATCTGTAGCTACTACGGTAAATAAGTCTGGATTATAGTGAAATAATATATTTAGATTTAGATTAGATTACAGTGTGGAAACAGGCCCTTCGGCCCAACAAGTCCACACCGACCCGCCGAAGCGAAACCCACCCACACCCCTACATTTACCCCTTACCTAACACTACGGGCAATTTAGTATGGCCAATTCACCTGACCCTGCACATCTTTGGATGGTGGGAGGAAACCGGAGCACCCAGAGGAAACCCACGCAGACACGGGGAGAACGTGCAAACTCCACACAGTCAGTCGCCTGAGGCGGGAATTGAACCCGGGTCTCTGGCGCTGTGAGGCAGCAGTGCTAACCACTGTGCCACCATGCCGCCCACTCTTTGGAGTGGAGCTTCTTCTTACATTTGTGAAATGCTGTAACTTGTTCCTGCTTCAGTCTCATTGCTGACATTTTTCTTAAAATACTCGCTCAGGCGTTGAGTGTCATTGATGAAGTTAGTGGATCAAGTGGGAAAAATCATCCTTATGTCTAAGAACTAAGGAATACCAGTTCACACACTTCATTTTTGGAAATTCACTTATGTCCCTTGGATTCATTGAATCCACTGGGATACATTGTTCTTAATTATATGTCCCAATAGAAATTGTTTCTGAGAATTGCCATTTCACTGAGTTCTACAGTGCTCTTGACTCATCCTTGATCCTATGGTCATGTTCCTTTCATTGTCTGACCATGCAATAGGATACCATGCCATGAGGCAAATGGTGCCTTGTTTTCCTTGCAGAATTCTTGACAACAATCTGAAAAATTTCTGGTGCAGACAGAATTTGGAATAGTGGACCATACAATATCATCTGACTGTTGTAGTCAGTAATAAACTTGAAAGTAGAGCCAAATTGTATTTTTAAAAGTGGCTATATTCAGCCCCTAAATATGGGGAAATAAATGATCTGTGAGAGGATTCTGACTGTCAGAAAAAAAAACTCAGAAGGAATAAATCAAGAAACAGTAACAAATCAGAAAACAGTAACAATGTACTGTAAATAACTGCTGCTACAAGAAATGTTTCAGCTGCACCATTTTGGTCAGTACAGACAGCAGTAAATATCGAATCCCTATTGTTAGATTCTATCTGCATTCAGATAGGTGATCTTTACGTTTGTGTGGTGACACATCTCAGCATCATATTCAGGAGAAAGAATTAGCAAAGGGACAATGTTTATAAAAAGAGACAAGAGATAAGATATTACTTTCTAGATGTATTGGGTATCTATTAGAAACTTACATGGCAGCATTAGGGACAATAATTACAAGCATTTACTGCTCAGAAAGAGGCAATTAGGTACAACAGATTCATGCTAAAATTTATGCCAAGGTTATTACAGGGCCCCTAACAGAGATACTTGCATCATCTCCAGCCACAGGTGAGGTACCAGAGAACTAGGGGTTGGCTAATGTTGTGTTTTGATTTAAGGAAGGCTGTAAGGAGAAGCCTGGAAACTATAGTCTAGTGAATCTGACATCAGTGGTGGGGGTACATTGTTGGAAGGGATTCTGAGAGATAGGATTTACATCTATTTGGAGAGGCAAGGACTGATTAGGGATAGTCAACACAGCTTTGTGCGTAGGCAATTGTGCCTCACAAATTTGATTGAGTATTTTTTGAGGACATAACCAAAAAGATAGATAGTGCAGAGCAGTAGCCATTGTCTCCACGAACTTTAGTAAGGTCTTTGAAAAGGTTCCACATGTAGGTGATTAGTATAGTTAGATCGCTTGGGATTCAAGGAGAGATTGCAAATTGGATACAACATTGGCTTGACAGTAGGAGACAGAGAGTGTTAGTGTCAGATTATTTTTTGGACTGGAGGTCTGTGACCAGCAGTGTTCTGCAGGGATCGGTGTTAGATCCACTTTTGTTTGTCATTTCTATAAACAATTTAGATGAGAATTTAGGAGGCACAGGTTAGTAAGTTTGTGGATGACACCAAAATTGGTGGTAGAGTGGACAGTGAAGAAGGTTATCTAAGGTTACAAAGGGATCTTGATCAATCGGGCCAAAGGGCCAAGGAATGGCAGATGGAGTTTAATTTGAATAAATGCAAGGCATTACATTTTTGTAATACAAACAAGGTCTGGTGAGATGTGGAGAAACTTCTTTACTCAGTCAGCTGTTAGGGTATGGAATATGCTGCCTGGGAGAATGGTGCAGGCAGATTCCATACAGGATTCAAATGATACCTGGATTAGGGTGGCATGGTGGCTCAGGGGTTAGCACTGCTGCCTGACAGCACCAAGGACCTGAGTCCAATTCCAGCATCGGATAATTGTCTCTGTGGAGTTAGCACATTCTTCCCATTTCTGCCAGGTGCTTTGGTTTCCTCCCATAGTCCAAAGATGTGCAAGTTAGGAGGATTGTCTGTAGTGCCTAGGGTGTGCAGATTAGGTGGATCAATGATGTGGAATGGGGGTTACAGAGATAGGGGGGAAGTGGACCTGGGTGGGATACTGCTTGGAAAGTTGGTGTAGACTCACTGAACTGAATGGTCAGTGTAAGGATTCTATATATTTGAAAGTGATGAATTTAGAGGGCCATCCAAATAGGGCTAGCGATTGGGACTAACTGGGACTAACACAATTGGTCAAATAGCCTTCTTCTGTGTAATTCTGTGACTCTGCAAGTAGGAAGCATGTTCCTTTATTATCTAAGCAAGTTACGGATGCTAATAAATTGAAAGAAAAGGCATGTGATGCTGCAAACATTAGACATTGTTATTTTAAAACCTGAAAAGATTGTTGGAGTGGAAAATTAAAATGATAAGAGAAAACTAGAAATACATTTAATTATAGACATTAAATGCTCTAAAATTTACATTAAAAAGATGAGTGGCTAAAGAAAGTGTTGGTCACTTAGAGATTGAGACTGGGGAATTATGAATGGGAAACTCGGAAATGGCAGAGACTTCAAACGTGTTTTTTGTAATTTTCTTCACGGTGGAAAACACAAATACCCCAGGAATGGTAGATACAAAAAAGAGGAAGGAACTTAATGCAAGAATGACCATTAGAGAAAAAGTATTGGACAAAACTAAAACCTTAGACTGACAAGTCCCCTAAAACATTTTTATTTGGCATGAAGAATAGAGGAGCTGAATATTGTTTGTAGAAAGATTGTAGAATCCCCAAATACAGGGATTTTAGGGACATTGTCCATGAATCATAAAAAGCTAACATACAAGTTCAGAAGGCAATGTTGGGCAGCACGGTGGCACAGTGGTTAGCACTGCTGCCTCACAGTGCCAGAGACCAGGGTTCAATTCCTGCCTCGGGCAACTGTCTGTGTGGAGTTTGCACATTCTCCCTGTGTCTGTGTGGGTTTCCTCCGGGTGCTTTGGTTTCCTCCCACAGTCCAAAGATGTGCAGGTCAGGTGAATTGGCCATGCTAAATTGCTTGTAGTATTAGGTGAAAGGGTAAAGGTAGGGGAATGGGTCTGGGTGGGTTGCTCTTCAGAGGGTCGGTGTGGACTTGTTGGGCCAAAGGGCCTGTTTCCACATGGTAAGTAATCTAATCTAATTAGTCAAATGGAATGCAAAATTAGGGAGGTTTTGCTAATACTAAACAAGGCACTAACCGGAGCACATCTGGAATACTGTGAACTGTTTTGGTGCCCTTATCTGAGATACTTGGAGGCAGTCCAAGGAAGTTTTATGAGGTTGATCCTGACTTTGCAGGATTTTTCCTATGAGGAGAGGTTGAGTAAATTGGGCCTGTACTCATTGTAAATTAAAATAATGAGAAGAAACCTTATTGAAATATGTAAGATTCTTATGGGTGTTGACTGAGATGCAGACTCATTGTTTGCACCTGTGGGACAGTCTCGAGTGAGAAAGCATAATGTCAGAGTAGAGGATCATCCCATTAGGACAAAAAGGAGGAGGAGGAATTCCTTCTGTCAGAGGGTAGTGAATCTGTGGCATTCTTTACTTCAAAGGGCTGTCAAGCTTGGTCATTAACTCTAATCAAGGCTGAGATTTCTGACAGATTGCTAATCATTAAGAGAATCATGGGTTATAGGTCAAAGGCAGAGAAGTAGAATTGAGGATTGTCAGAGCAGCCATGACCTGGTTGAATAGTGGAGTAGACCTGGTGCGCCAAATGACTTTCATCTGTTCCTGTGTCTTTTGGTCTTATGACTTAATGGCCCACATCCTCAAAAGAAAAGACTACAGAGATAGTGTATGCAAAAACAGAACTAACTGGAGAAACTCAGCAACTGGCAGCATCTGTGGAGAGAAAGCAGAGTCGATGTTTCAGGTCTGGTGACTCATTATCAGAACTGATTGTAGCTAGGAAAAGATTTGTGTACATGCCGAAGACAGGGTGAGTGGGGAAAGGTAGGACTGAGTAATAGGTGAATTCCAGAGACAGAAAGAGAGCAGTCTTTAGGTAGATAACGGAATGGATAATGGTGAGCTGGGGAGAAGGAGAAGCTGCAGAGGGGGCAATCAACAGGTGAAATGGGTTGGCTGTAGTGAAAGCAGCCCTTCTGATGACAAGGCCTAGTGTGTGAGGGAGGGAGAAGGACATAGGAAAGTTTCCTTGGTATTTGAAAACTGAAGAAGTAATGCTTTTATTCGAGGAAGGAGGGAGACAGAAAGCAGGAAAGTGTAGGCCTGTTAGCGTAACATCTGCAAGGGGAAACTGTTAAAATCCATTATTAAGGAAGTAGTTTAGAAAATCAGATATTCAAGTAGAGTAAACATGATTTTTACATTATTGGTCTCCTTACTTTAGAAGCAGTATATTTGCGTACAAAATAATTCAGAGAAGATTCACTCGGCTGATGCCCAAGAAGAAAGAGTTGTGTTATGGAGAGAAGTCAATTAGGTTGGGTCATTACTTCTGGAGTTTAGAAGTATCAGACTGACCTTATTGGAATATTTCAAAACCTGAGGGGACCTGACAGTCTAAATGTTGAGAGGAATGTTTCCCTAAATAGAAGAATATTGAACCTACATTCGCTTTAATGTTTCTTGCTGCTGCACAGACTCAGAGGACCATGCATGGCAATGGTTTTAGGAAATGAAAACTACTCATTGGCAGATTGACATGTGCACAGCTTCCCAGAGGCTGGATGGACTTAGAGGGAACAACGTGTGGAACTAGGGGAAGCAGTCCAAAAATAAGATACCTCCCGTTAACTGAGATGAAAAGGAATTATTTTGCTCAAGAGCTTGTTAGTCTATGGAATTTGTCATGATTTGCCAGCCAGACCTCATAGAAGATGAGTTCCCTGATTGGGGCTATTAATCTGGTCCAATCAGCGAGCCATAGCTGACGTAAAAGATTGAGTGTCCAACTCAGTATGAGGCAGTACCACAGTCAAGGACAGTTCATGAGTAAACAAAGGGTGACTTGGAGCAGGGTATTGGCCCTTGTGGAGTTATTTCAGAATTCTCTTTCTCAGAAAGCATCCTGATGGCATGAATGTCCTGAAGGCATGAGCATTGTGATATGCAATTCTTTTTATTTCTTTTTCATAAACACTCTCATAGCAACAACGCTTGAGAAGCAAAACGCCATTCAAGTCAAAGCAGCCTGATTGATTGGCATCCCATCATCACCTTCAACATTGACTCCTTTCACCACTGATGTACAGTGATAGAAATATACACATTCTGCAAGATGGTATTGTAGTAATTCACTAAGGCTTCTTCAACGGCACTTTTCAGCTGTGACCTCTATTACCTTGAAGGATATGGGCAGCAGTTATGTGTGAATATCACCACTTGAAAGTTCCCCTCCAAGCTGACACAAAACACTTCGAACTGTATTATCACTGTCTCACTGTTGAAGATCAAATTCAAAGTCTGAGAACCTCCTTCCTGACAGCACTGCGAGTGTCCCCAGTCTCCAAGGACTACAGCAATTCAAGGAGGCAGCTCACTGCCACTTTCTCCAGTCTATATAGGGATGTGCAATAAATTGGCCTAACCAGCAACACCCACACTCCATGAATGAATAAAAAATAGAAAAATGGAAGTACTGTACAACAGGCAATCTCAGTAATGATTAGCGAACTGCAAGTCTTAGTTTAACTTTGCATGTTAAATTCTCATGTTAAATTCTCAGCAATTAATCAACAGTAAAAAAGGATTGTAAGCTACGAGATGAATAAAAGGATGACCTACAGAGCTGGATCTCTTTATTCTGAACAAATGCCGAATGAATTTCAGCACTTAATTATATTCAATTAGTAGATAATGTCAAAGCATCTGTCAATCACAAAAACTATCTCTGCAAAGTCTTTCTTACCATCTTTTACATGGGCCTCCAACTATTTCAAAGTGTAACTACTTACAAAGCAGTATGAGTAACTGTCAGATTTAACAATTGTAGACATGTAGCATCATTTTAATCTTACATTATCTGCCAATTAAATTGTGAGCAAGTAGCACTGAAGTAGTTTTATTTCCATCAGTATAATTGCACTTAGCTTTGGAACAAAATGATATATTGTGATCAACTAATGTTTGGAACAACCTGCAAACTGACAGAACATATACCATTTACAACAAGTCTAACAGGCGTGCAGAATAGATAGGTTTGTTGTCTACTAATAACCTGATGGATGTAAACAGAAATTATAAGCAATTACCTTTCACAGGCCTAAATATCTCTGTCATTAATGTGCATTTTTTACACCTCATTAGAGGTGCAGCTATAGTAGGTAATGTCAGGAAAAGTAATCAATTAGAATTTCAGCAGCTTGATACGCTGGAACACAAAAGCAAGGGTTGCAGTTAAATTATTTTTTAGGCCACATCTGTCTCTGGATCAGCTTCAGGAAACAGCGCTTGATTTTCTCTAATTAACTGTAAGTTTTTGGTTTGCTTTTTTTGTAATGTAAATGGCCGCCACAATCAGGTTCCTCCACTGAAATGTGCATCGTGGGGTGAAATAAGCAAGATGTTAACTAATTTTTTTTTAATCTCCCTCCACCACTGAGTGTGTCAGTCAGGCATCACATCTTCTGAAATTTCCTCGCCTTGTTCATGGAAACATATTGGAGCAGCATTTGCCAGCTGTCAGCTTCCTGTGCCTTCTGCTGCCATTATCCTGAGGCACCACCCCACCTTCTGGCCTGCCAGGCTGTGAAGGGATCATAGCAAAGGGGAGGGAAGAAAAAAAAGGGCCTTTTTGCAGATCGGCCTGTCTTCCCATGATTTGTACACACTGATGAATGAACCTGTTTGCCTTAAAGCTCAGCAGTGCAAAGAGAAACGAATAATTCCCAAGACTTGCACCTAGTTCTACTGTGAGGTACTGATATTTGACACCAATGAGTGGATGAAGAAAACTATACGTTTTTAAATTTTATAATTGTACAATTGTTTTGTTACAACATTTGTGACGAATGACTTCAGTGAAGAGATTTTGTCATTAAGTTAAGTGTTGTAGCTAGTATAATTTTTCCAAGAGCTGTGTAACAAACTGTTGATTAATTGCTGAGAATTTAACATGCAAAACTAAACTGAGACTTGCAGATCACCATAGCCCTAGCAGACCATAAGGCTGCTCTCTCATTCAAGAGGTGACTGGTAGTGGTTTAACCTGAGGGTCACCATGTCTCAGGTGAGGGGAGAGGTTGAAAAGGCAGGTCCTTCATAGTACTACCTCAATAAATAATCAACAGTATAATTTTCCTACAACTGATGTTAATTCCTTCTGGCAGTTGGATTTATAGGTCCTTAACATGCAATCATGCAGTTATTTTTGTGTTGATAGAAAGCAGCTTAGTGCAGCAATATGATAGTGCCAGTAAATTTTGGAAGTCAAGTCAACAAAAATCTCTTGAGCACTCTGAAGTGAGAGATCTGAAACTATCTGTGGTTCCCCATTACTTGGAGTTCACATCAGCTGCAACATTCTCCACTTTGGTACAAAGCCATATGTTCAAAATGGTCACGCTATTCCTTTGATATATAAGCATTTAGCTAACATACATTTCTATGTTTTTTTTTCTTAAATTAGGAGAATACTCCTGCTTATATTCGCTTAACACAGGCAAGTGATAGCTGGAAATATGTTCCATGTATGTACCTGACTTCAATTTGAGCAGTTTGTGCTTCTCGCAACCTTGTGCAGAGCCTCAGCAATCAGCAGGTACATTAGGACCAAAACAGAAACTGCTAGAAATATTGACCCAGGGCTGGTAGCACTTGTGCTGAGAAAGACACAGTTAATATTTCAGGTTGATAACCCTTTGTCAAAACTAAGTTGAGAATTGATCTGTGCTTCTGCGGAGTATTTCCAGCATGTTTTATCCTTATATCAGACTTTCAGCATTCCAATTAAGTTCTAACAGTGTTTGTGGATATTGGGAAACTGTACACAAAAGTTTGTCTTTGTTGATGAAGAGTTTGAAGAAATAGGCACCCAAATTTCTAATATACCCATCAAGCAGGCAAGATCCCTTATTAATAATGCGATCTTGTGAAATCAGTCCTATTGATGTTAAGCACCTCACAAAATAAAGTGAGCAACTTAACTGAGTGTATGGCAGTGGTCTCAAACCATTAGCAATAATGTAGTTTTCTGCATAAATATCTGTTTCAAGTATTAGTAATGGTCACCTTATAAACTGATAAAGATACTACACCTTTATTAAATTTGTTTAATATGGGTATACAGTAGTCAGAAAGCCAATATTCTTCTATAAAAAGAGATCATGTCAAATAATTGTTTCATGGCCCTCAACAGATTTGTGCTATCAGAAATTGTTACTATATTGTTTTGAGGAGATAGATTTTATACGTTATCATCATGACTTACATTAAAAATAAATTAATAATATTCTAAATTAACAGCAGCAAATACAGTCAGCATTGTAACTTGCATTTACAGATAGTGACCTGATTTTTTCTCTTACCATGGGCCTCTCCATCTGAAATTCAGAGGTGATGCAATCTCCAGCTAAAGCTACATAATGCAACAACAGAACCCCATCGATATGGCCATTGTCATTCATTTAGGAGGAGAAAGTGAGGACTGCAGATGCTGGAGATCAGAGCTGAAAATGTGTTGCTGGAAAAGTGCAGCAGGTCAGGCAGCATCCAAGGAACAGGAGAATCGCGTTTCGGGCATAAGCCTGAGGGTTTATGCCCGAAACATCGATTCTCCTGTTCCTTGGATGCTGCCTGACCTGCTGCGCTTTTCCAACAACACATTTTCAGCATTGTCATTTATTTATACTGTTTTCTTTCTGAAGCAGTAAAGACTAGTTGACCTGGCAGTTACAGATTTCAGTGGGAAATGAGGATCTGCAGCAGTATTTCAAGTTAAAGGTCTGGCTAGGAAGCGAACATATCAGAACTCCATCAGTAAAGTTAAAAATCCCTGCAGGAAAAGGAATAATTCAAGCTCAGGCTCTAAAGAGGGCACTGAGAATACAAGAAGTTAAAAAAAGAGTACTTACAGTTCACAATGAATATTGCCGGTGTGGGGAGTTCAGAACATGAAGCACAGCTAAAGCAGGCAAATTAAAGGCTATAGAATTACTTTATACCAATGAATAACTAAGGCAACAAAAAGGGACCAAGTAAAAGCTAAAGCAGATAATCTAGCATAGAAGGAGAGGCAATGGCTTAGCGATAGTCAATAGACTATTATACTAGACACCCAGACAATTCAATAAAAATCTGGAATTAAGTGTCTCATGAAGACAATGGAAGCATTTTCGATCATCAGATATAAGCCATCTGGTTGACTAATCTCCTTTAAGGAAATAAACTACTAGCCTACGGCAGACGCCAAGTAATAAACCAATTCTAATCGTTAAGAATTGTTTTCTCTAAGATTTCCAATCCTACCCTCCATTTGGTTCATCTCTGACATTAAGTATTTCCCATCCCCACAGTCTAACACTGAACATGAAGCCCAGTCTGTTTAATCAATTTTGAAGAAAAATATTGACTTTTACACAGCCTGAATAAAGTGGAGGTCCATCCCATTCCAATGTGGCTTGTTGCCATCAGAATCACTGATGTGTAGAAAACTGAAGACTATCTTTTTGTCATAACATGACAAAGGCTTATAATATATAATTTAAAAACTTAGGTCTTAAAGTGGAGAAAATTATTGATTTTTATTTTTAATTCTTTGGAGGTCTGACTTTTCTTTAAAAGGCGAGAAAGCCATTTTTAACAAAGAGTTCAAAACAGCATTAACAACAACTCGTGAGGTTTTGCTAAACAAGCTATCTTGGAAGAAAATTATTAAGATATTTGTTGATTGAGTGTTACAAGCCTGAGAGAGAAAGACCAGATTGTTCATTTAGAACAAATAAATCCATTAAAGCAGAGATACCTTTGTTAGCAGTCTCCAAGTAGATGGGGCTGGGGAGAAGTCCTTAGAAGAAAACTCCAGAAGTAGGAGGCTGGAGAGGTGTTAGTGAGCAAGATATCCTCTAAGGCTATTGAAGACATGGGTTTGGAGAACACATGCTAAGAAATACATGAATTAAGTTAGTAATCTCTTTTAAATCTTCCAGGATTAACACTGACTGAAAAAAATAGCATCCAGTGAATACAAATTTGAAATTTGTCTAAAAGAATTTTATCACAGCCATGCCAACTGAGCAAGAAACCTTAGTGTGGAGACAGACATGACTCTTCACTGAGGTACAAGTGTCTATAAGGGTGATGCTTGGGTAAAAAGGATGAATGTTTATCTTTAATATTTGTAATGAGATAGTTCCAATAGGTCTTGTATAATGTAATATAATGTGTATTTTCTCCTTTGTACAACAAATTGGGTTCTTTACTTAAAATCCCTTTGTGAAAATGTTCAGTATCTGACCTCCAATGTAAGTGAAAAGAAAAAAAAAATTATAGCCTATGAAGTCAAGTTTTACTCTGGCACCTGGGTTGTCCAGTATTATCACCAGCTGTAATCATAGCACGACCAGAGAAGTTGACTTCTCAGATGAATCCATAGAACTATAGAAATGTTTAAAATAAGGAACAATTTTATTCGGAGCACATTAATAGACATCACAATGCACAATTGCCATACTTAGGCCAAACACAACAGATGTGAGTAAGGGACATTATCAGGAATGTATGGTCTTTCAGAAGGCCATGCACCAGCAGTAACTTCATTGTGCCCGGACAGCCAAGTGAGTTGTATGAAGGAACCTCAGAAGCCTTGTCTTATTGTAGAACATTGTTTCACCAATGAGTGATTGGGACATGCTCAATGAGAAAATTCATGAGGACAATATGCTATAGACCTGACAAGATCAAGATCCGAATAGTGAAAAGGTCAGAATCAAGGTCAAGTTCAAGTCCTCAAGCCAAAGATCTACCATTATTCCAACACTAAAGAGGATGTATTCTGGAAGAATTGTGAAACTCCAGTCTACCTGAATGTGTGAAAACAGAGACTTGGGAGAAGGTAGGGTAATGATAAATGTAATTATATTCATGAATATATAAATGTGAACTATGGGGGGAAGAAACGAGTCATTTGGTGGCGCCAAAATTGAGTGTTGCTGAAACAAGCCACATTTTATTGAGGCATTTTTATCATTCACTTACCAGAAAATTAACAAAAATACAAAGGTAAAGAGGAACATTTTATATCACATAAATTGGTTGTCAAGTCAACTCTCATTGGTAGAGGCATTGCCATAGTGAATGCATAATTTTTATGATGACTGACAGTTAACATTCAAACTTTGTTTAGATTTAAACCAGATTGGATGACCCTGATTGGTCATTGTATTGGCCCTAAATAAAGAATGAGAGAATGACTGTTGCTTTTTTTTTTAGGTTTTAACCGGTGCAATGTAAGTATATAGTCTTCCTGATTGGGAAAGCACAGGTACATGAATACACAAATCTTCCTATATAGGTAATTGTGCTACAATGTAAGCCCAGCTGACAATCTTAGATTAGGTATCCATGTAATACTTGGCACATTCAGGATTATTTAACACTTATTGTCTAATTATGGAATCACATCTAATGTTGGACATTAGACCTTAAGTTTTGCAGCATGGGCTGTTTGGGTATGGTCAGTACATTTCAAGTTGTGAATAATCAAAGGGACTTGTTGTTTGATATAAACCACCAGTGTCTGAGACATATAGCCTACGGAGCAACATCATATCAGCAAAGAAAGTCATATATCTGGTAAACTGACCACAGGACCAAAATTGGACATTCTAAATTGATCCACAGAGAAACTTGACCTGAAAGAAAATTAGTCAAACTAAATTAAACAGCAGCTATCAGCTACAGAGAACGTTGGGAATCAAAGCCAAAGAGGTTACAAAGGTTCAGGAGAAGCCAGTTACAGGCCTGAGGATTGTGTTTTGCCGAAGTATCAGTCAGACCTTCTGGCACCTTGACTTCCAGCCAGTGCCTAAGAATTGTACTTTTCATCTCCCAAGCACAGCAATAGTGAAAGGTGTTGAAGCAACCCCATTTGGATGCTTTGAACCCAGCTCATGACCCCGTTGTCCATAGGCCACAGAGCATTCTAGTAGTTCTGGGGCAAGGGGGATACAAACATACATCTGGAAGGCACCCCCTCAGCGAAGACTGCAGCAAGACTCAGGCAGAAGACCTTGCTGCAACCCAAGAAGACCCAAGAGAAGATCCACCCTGACCTGTGAAACACACCTTCGTGGAAGACAGCCAGCTTTTTCTCAGGGAGGAAGGAATCACAATGGCCCAGCTCAAAGACGTGGACCATTGCAGATAATATCCTTTCTCAGATGGATAGAGTGTAATTGTTGTGGGAGTTTGGGAAAAGCTGACATGGTTTTCTGAATAAGGAATACTTTGTTAATGAAGTCAAGTTCCACAGCAAACTGAATTCTGCGTCGGTTTGTTCGGCTCACTGAAAAGAGCACTTGGATAAAGTGCTTTTAATATATAAATTGGTGAAAGTGTCCAAAGCATGGACAACATATCACATTACCCATTTGTGTGGCAAACATCAGCATCCTGTTTGTACAAATACTATTTTGTATATGAAAGTCAGGTAAGTCACTTGGAACCCTGAAATATACAGCCCTACTGTGAGTCAATAGTCTCGCTGATCAGATTATTTAGACAATAAGATCTTTCGGCACATCAAGTAAATTCCTGTGTCAAGTTTTCGTCAGGTCACAGCTAATCTTTTAAGTCTTAACTTTATCATCCTTCCTTTTCCCTATAACCCTTTATTGCTGTACTGATTAAAAAATTGCTCACTCACCTTGAGTGTGCTTAATGTTGTATTCTACAGATTCACAATCCTCTGAAACAACAGAGTTCTCTTCATCTCTGTCCTAAATGGGTGAACCCTTACTATGAAATTATGCTTCTTAGTCATAGACTTCTCACAAAGGAAAACAATCCCATGGACATTCTCTGGACTGCCTCCAATGCCACAATGCTTTTCCTCCACACTATTCCAAGTGGAGTCTAAATGGTGTCTTCTATAATTTCAGAAAGATTTTCTTATTTTTAGACTCCGTTCCCTTTGAAATAGAGGCCAACATTTAATTTGCTTTCCACAATACTTGCTGAACCTATATGGTAGTGTTTTATGCTAATGCACAAGGAGTCCTGAATCCCTCTGTGCTGCAACTTCTCCATTCAATTGACCTTCAGCTTCTCTATTCTTCCTGCCAAAGTGCATATCCTCGCATATTCCAACATTAAATTCCATCTGTTATGTTTTTCACAATTCACTCACCTGTCCATATCCCTCTTGAGCTCTTTGCGTCATCCTCACCTCTTGACTGCTTGCTTATTTTTCTTTCATTTACAAACTTGGCTATAGTACATTTTGCTTCCTTCATCCAAATCATCAATATGTATTGGAATTATTGTAGTCCCAACATTTAGAAAGCCACATATATGAGATCTACTGGTTTCCCTTTATCTGTCCTGCTTGCTATCTCTTCAAAGAATTCCAATAATTTGTCAGGCATGGTTTTTCCTTCATGAAGCCATGGTCTCTCTGCTTGATTATATTATATATTTTTAAATGTTGTGCTATTAGATTAGATTAGATTACATTACAGTGTGGAAACAGGCCCTTCGGCCCAACAAGTCCACACCGACCCGCCGAAGCAAAACCCACCCATACCCCTACATTTACCCCTTACCTAACACTATGGGCAATTTAGCATGGCCAATTCACCTGACCCTGCACATCTTTGGACTGTGGGAGGAAACCGGAGCACCCGGAGGAAACCCACGCAGACATGGGGAGAACGTGCAAACTCCACACAGTCAGTCGCCTGAGGCGGGAATTGAACCCGGGTCTCTGGCGCTGTGAGGCAGCAGTGCTAACCACTGTGCCACCATGCCGCCCAATTATCCATTATAATTACTCCACCATTTTCTCAATAACATGTTAAGCTCACTAGCATATATTAACCTTTTTTGTTGGTTTTCCTTTATTAATAAGGGTGTTACAGCAGTAGTTTTCCATTCATCTGGGACTTTTCCTGAATCAAAGGAATCTTGAAGGTTATTGTCAATGTATCTGTTAGTTTTGTATCTACTTCCTTTAATATATTATAATGCATCTCATCAGGTACAGGGGGCTTATTGACTTTTAGCCCTATTAGTTCCACTAGTACATTTTTCCTGGTGATAGTTACTGTATTTTCTTAAATGTCTGCTATTGCTCCTCAGCTGTCTTTGCTGCTAAACTCCTTTCCTAATTCATTCTCAACTCTGCCCTCATTCCTTCTTTATCCAATTAAGTTTAGCACTGTTGTTTCTGAGGAGAAAGTGAGGTCTGCAGATGCTGGAGATCAAAGTTGAAACTTTATTGCTGGAACAGCACAGCAGGTCAGGCAGCATCCAGGGAACAGGAGATTCGACGTTTCGGGCACATTCCTGAAGAAGGGCCTGTGCCCGAAACGTCGAATCTCCTGTTCCCTGGATGCTGCCTGACCTGCTGTGCTGTTCCAGCAATAAAGTTTCAACTGTTGTTTCTGACCCAAGTTTCTCACAACTTAACAATTAGAATAATAAATTTTACCAAGTTATGGTCACTGATTTCTAGGGGATCTTTTATTCTTAAATCATTTATTAAACTTGCTTGATTACGCATTACCAGATGAAGAATAGCTTGATCCCTGATTGAACCTACAATATGTTGTTCTAGGAAACTGTCATGTATACATTCCACGAATTCTTTGTCATGGCTACTTCTGCTAATTTGACTCTCCCAATTCACATGAGGATTGAAGTAATTGATGATTAATGTACAACATTTCAAATATTCTCATTATTATTTTATTATTGTCTGCTATTATTTCACTTTATATATCATACAAACTTATGAATGAGCGCTCCAAAAGCTAGGGCTTCCAAATAAACCTGCTGGATTAAAACTTAGTGTTGTGTAATTTTTTAACTTTATATTTATCTATATTTTCAATAGTGCTGGAAAAGCACAGCAGGTCAGGCAGCATCCGAGGAGCAGGAAAATCGATGTTTTGAGCATAAGCTCTTCATCAGGAAAGAGGGGTGACCCAAGGGGACTGACAGATAAATGAGAGGGGAGTGGAGCTGGGAGGAAAGTAGCTGAGAATGCGATAGGTAGACGATGTTGGGGTGAAGGCGACAGGCGATAGGGTGAAGGAGAGGAGGATGGAGCAGCTGGATGGGAAAAATGGTGAACAGTTAGGACAGGTCAAGAGGGCGGTGTCAAGTTGGAAGGTTAGATCTGGGATAAGGTTGGGGGAGGGGGAATGAGGAAACTGCTGAAACCTACATTGATCCATTGTGGTTGAAGGGTCCCAAGGAGGAAGATGAGGCATCAGGTAGTAAGGGCTTGACGATGGAGGGGGGCTCCTGATGACCTTAAGAAATCATGCCAAACTAATCAATATGACCTGTACCCATGGTTATTTTACATAAAACTGCCTCTTATTATATAAAACAAGTGCCCACTGCTATGCGGCATTCCTGCTCATTGCAGTTGAATGCCAGCAGCAGATTGAACCCTTAAGTGGCACCTAAGAGCCTGAATTGACTGCCGAGTGGGAAGTTTACTGCTCAGAGCTTGATTAGAGAGAATCAGGAAGACAGCAGAATTTCCTTCCCCTGCATTTTCCTCAGAAATCAAACATCAGCCCCATATTTGAACTCCACGCAAGATATTTGTTTGGCATGAGATAGGATGAAATGAGTTAGCTTGAGAAAGGTGTTTGCAAAGATTGTATAGACACCTGACACCACCCATCTTGGTCCTATCATGTCTACATTCTGACAAGGCATTGCATTGACGAGCTGTGGGACTCCACAGCAAAGCTGCATTAGGTTAGACAATTTGGAATTGACGTCATTCAGCACTTCTTCACACCAAGGAGAGTAGAAAACCGAACTCTCATCCCCTAAATGATGTTGAATGGAGAGCTATTGAAAACTGCGACACTGAGATAGTCAAATTTTAGATAAGCAAATGTATGAAGGATTAGGAAACAAAAATGAGTAGATAGAATTAAGATACAGCTCAACAGGATCTAACTGAATGGTCTACTCATGTTCCTGTTTTGGGACAGAAAATGGATTTTGTGTGATCTTTAAATGAAATCTTAATTTGGCCTTGAAAACATATCAGCATAATAATTACAATGCATTAATGGAAGAATAATGATACTTTAAAACTGCCACTGGAAGTAGTTCCTGCTACAGAATCTGAACCCAGGAAGGATACAGATGCCTTTTTTCTAGAAACTAGGTAAAATGGATAGGAACTGCTGCAAGCAACACCACAGTTGCAGTGTGATGTGAATGAATTAATTTTAAACAAATTACTGTGTGTAAAATTTTGGGAGTACTCAAATGTACTGTAATTTACATAATTAAATTCAAAAATATTAGTTTCAGACTGAGTGAAATCACAATATTATCATACACTCTACATAAACAAAAACTATTAAAATAATGATTGCAAGTCAATGTAATAGTGAGCTGTGACATGCAGATCTGCACTCATAATACAAATGCAGCAGGATGGATCAGGCTCGCTTAGCACATCCTCATTAGGGCATTGGTTAGCTTCATTTTGCTGCTGTCAAAGACAATCTTTGTTATTTTATTCCAATCAAGCCCCAAGGAAGATTTCATAAAGTACAGTCTCTACTGGATTCAGGAATAATCCTTGTTCCTGTACAACTTCCAAAAAAAAATCTCTTTGAACAACATAATGGGAAATAGGAAGCTAAAGAAATAATTACTATGTTTCATGAGAGTGAATTTTCATAACCAGTTTGTACATTCCTGGTGTAAGTAATAAAAAGTGTTTTACTTATATCCCCATTAGTCATGATCATTATTGTAACTGTGTTATTGCAACTTCCCTACAGTCTGACACTGCTCACTCACTGCCTGCAACATTTCCGGCTATGATTTTTGCTGTTTGATGCCTTGATTAATTGGGGAACTTTGCCTTTGTTTAAAGTTGGTAGATGGCTGGACAAATAGCACTGTATTATGAAAGCTGAATTGTTATTCAGATTGCCAAATGGCAATTATAATATTTATTTTTCATTGATAAACATCAAGTTTAAAATCTGAATTTCATTCATGGCTTCCAAGGTGCCTGTCACAAATCTTCCAACATTTAAATGTCATGGATTACTTGCTCGTCAGAAGTTAAAAACTGAGGAAATAGATATTGGCATTAGAACAAAGCTGTGCACTCTGTCGGTACATATTTCTGAAGATGGCTTCATGTAACCTTATGTCTCCAACTGTGTTATTGATAGTTAAAAACACAAATATTTTTTGGTCTAGCACTTTCCCACAGGAAATCAACAAGTGAAGAGCCTCATCTCTCAATTGGATGATTGTTTGCTTTCTAAGAGCCTGTATTCAACCTGATGTTTTTGCAATGAATAATCCAATGATCAATGCATGAAAAACAGCAATTTCAATACAACCGCAGTGTTCTGGGGTTTTTTGCAGCAGAACCATAAAGATGAATCCTTAATTCCTATAGATTTTCAGGGCAATCACTGCGGATTGGCAACCCTAACTTAACCATTTAGTGTGAAGATAGGTACGTACATGATCAAAAAATGATTATGAATGTACATTAATGGGGTGACCTAAAGTGCAGTCATGTGAGGATAAACACTGACAATAGTTGTGTTAAATATCCTTCTTCTGCACTGTTACTTCATTTGACTGCTTTGTTCTTAGTTTTAGAGAAACAGGCATGCAAGATACTGAAGTTTGAGTTTTTCTAATGCCAGAGAGGGACACCAACTCATCCAAGATGATGGCAAAGACCTAGTTCCAGGAAGTCCCACCCCAAAATGCATTCACATTACACAAGTACAGGCATTTTCGACAGGTGGAGTGGTGGGGATGGTGTGATATTTAAGATCTATTGCAGTAACTCACCCAGTCTCCTTCCACAGCACCTTCCAAATCCTCAACTCTATCACATGAAAGGTCAAGGGCAGTAAATGAATGAGAATGCAGCTATTGTGGTAGATTATGTGAAATATTTGGCTCACAAGAACCATAAATAGAACACAAAGCAGATGGATAATAAACTTGAACTCGGAACACTTCATCATCTGCCCTCTCAACTTCACAGTCAGGCTCCACTGCCCCTAAAACTCCTGCCTTCAAGTAACCTGGCCCGCTCTCTTAAAGGGGCAATACATACCCAACTACATGCATCACAGAACTTCAGAAAATATTCTCAGGAGCCTACAGGTGTGGGTCAACATTAATTTATTGAGCAAATGTTGGAGAAGTCCACTCCAGTAAAGGCTCCGGGATAGTACTCTCACTCAATACGGAGTCATCAGATACTTGTGCATTGTAAATCACGTAGATGATACATTATTCAAATTCCAAAATAGATGTTTTAGACAAGATTGTTTTTCACACAATCCAAATGTGGCAAGGCACTTGCTACCCCTGGCCTCACTAGTCCCAATCTTCCCAAGTGCTACCCTATCTCCTCTCCGAAGGCTGTGCTTCCTTCCCATCTTTGACTAAACTCCATTGCTTTGTCTTTCTCCATATTGTATGGGGTCATCCTCACATTCCATTTCCAAATAAATTTCTAAAACTCTGCCTGCTGAATCAATATCTGAGCATGTTTATGCCATTTAACTAACTTTTCTTTTAACCTGTCTAGGAGGAGAAAGTGAGGTCTGCAGATGCTGGAGATCAGAGCTGAAAATGTGTTGCTGGAAAAGCGCAGCAGGAGGGCTCCTGAAGAAGGGCTTATGCCCGAAACGTCGATTCTCCTGTTCCTGGATGCTGCCTGACCTGCTGCGCTTTTCCAGCAACACATTTTCAGTTTTAACCTGTCTACTTTGTCGACTCAAATAAATGAAAATAAATGCTTAATAATTTACATGATTACTACTTATGAAATTAACTCAAACTCTCTACCTCATGCTAATCCCAATTGGAACTTCATGTGGGTTTACAGGTTAACTCATGACATACTCTAACTTCCCCCTAACAGCAACCACTTGCAAGTTGCCCTTTTAAATCACACACCATCCAGAAATGGGTCTGTATTTGCAGTCATCTTTTGTATTTCCTTGCTTATTTTCTTCTTCATTTCTCTTCCTTGGTCCTGGGATGTAAGAGATAGACAAAGCACACATTCAGATTTGTTTTCATTGCTAGATTTTCCTACAACAGTTCTCCAGCCTGATCCTAAAGGGTATAGCTTGAAATGCCTCTCTGCATCAAACATGGCGGATCACAGGGCTCTCTCACTCTTAATGTCTGCTGTAAGCATATTGGAAGGATTTATGGATTGTTAATCAATGTGTTTGACCACTATATGAAGATATCCTTTGTGGCCATCAAATCTCAGAGCAGGAGCTGAACCCAGAGACTCTGGTTCAAAGTCAATAAACCGCCCCATAAGGCCACCTACCTCACTGTTGGTAAATCTAAAATCTGAAATTCCCTCTATAACAGCACTGTAAGAGTACTTACACCACATAAACTACAGCAATTCAAGAAGGCTGATCACCAGCACTTTCTCAAGGACAATTAGAGATGGGCAATAAATGCTGATCGTGCCACCCCAACCCTCACTCTCATGAATGAATCAACAAAATTCCATTCATTCATGTGGACACAGGTATTCATCAGAAATGTTTTGAGTGAGAGAAGTTTAGGATGTGAACAGCTTCAGCGGGTTAAGCTTATCATTTTTGGAGCAGACAATGAGCTCAACTAATTAAACTCTTTGTGAATATGTCGAGAGTTGGCAAAATTTGATGCAAGCAAATTGTTCATCATGCTGAAGGGTCAGAATATCAGGAGACACAAGTTAACAATTAGGAAGTTCTGCAGCAAAATGGAATGCCAGCTAGGACAATTTTCTCATCCAAAAGGTAATAAAGCTGTGAGGCAAGTTAATAATGAAGACCACTGAAGCAAACAAGATAAATGGTCTCAGGAGATACTTGGGGAAACAAGGAATGTTGAAAGGAGGCAGGTAGACAGGGTAGATTTCTGAAAAAGAGACAGATCTGCAGGGCCTAACAACATGTTTTAAGAAACAAGTTATTTCACCTTCCCTTCAGCTAGCTGAAGAAAATTCTGGAATAAATTTTCTCCAATCATGATCCTGGTCATTACATAGGCTCTGCAGTGTCAGGGATTCACATTTGCTTTAGTCTGACATATATCCCATTGGGTGCATCTTGGCAATTGTCTGCTTATCCCTGTTGGAAATTCCAGTCTCTACCCACGGGTGGTAGTGGTGGTCCTGCTGAACTCACTACTGTTAACTCTTCAGGTATCTGAACAACAGACTACATCTTGACAAAAGGTCAGTGGAAACATCTGGGGATATTTTTCACCTTTTTGGAATAGATTATGAAATGATCAAACCAAATTCTACATGATAATGTAGAATTTCAGTGTAGAGATATCATGTGCCCATCTTTACCTATAACGTATGGTCAATCAACCACATAGCTGTTTGATCAGTTAAATTGTCTGCTTTAAAATTGATTAATACCAATGGCATTTGAATTATTTTAAAGCACTATCTCCATCAAAAGAATGCGGATAAGCTGCACTGGTTGACAAAGTCAACAAAAAAGTTCATTTAAACAGGATTGATACCTTTCCAAATGAAATTCATGCAGCAAATAGCATTTCCCTTATGTTCATTCCTTTACAGCTGTTAGCTTTAAACAGATTTATGCACAGTCTATTGGCCACTACTCTAGAAGCTCCATTTTCAAGATCTTCCTGTCACTGTTTGCTTATCTGATGAAAAATGATTTTGTCAGAATGTTCCATGGATCTGTCCTAAGTGTGTGAATGCAAAGAGGCACGGCTCTGTGTAAGAGGAGACAGAGGAACCTACAGATGGAGGAACATAACACTACACTAACTGACATTATTACTTTGAAGAGTTGCAATTGCAGATCTGGTGAAATATTAAAAGTAGGAGATAAAATGGAAATCTTGTTAAAGTGTTGCTTGGCTGGGTTTACTATGATATCAGATGAATAGAAAAATCTGATTTATTCAAAGGTTTGAGTCAATCTGCCGATTTTTCCATTCCACATAGAATGTGTTTGTCTGTATTTTTAGAACGATGTGGCACTTTCCCAACCATTCCAGGTTCCAAAAATTGCAATAATACATGTTTATATCTTTGCTGAAATCTTAGTTTTGAAATCAATGGGAAATTAAATATTTCATATCTATTTGAGCTTAGTTAATCTCAACTGGTAAATTTGAATAAGCCATTGAAATACAAATAATAAATACAGACCATGCACATATAATAGGGATTAAACCATATGAGTGTAACAAAACACAGTATGTTCAGCCCCACACCTAATGATAGGCTAAATATAAACAGTGAACATTATGGTTCTAAAATGATAGCATGAAATAATGTAACAGTCTGCCATCTGTCATTGGCACACTCATTTTTGGACATTGTCATCCCAGTTTCAAATTGAGCTTCTGCTATTAGTACAGAAATGTTAAGCTGTTCCTGAACCAATAGCTCATTTTTCATGGTCCTGACCCAGCAAGCCTCAGCACTTGTGCCCATACAAACCTTCTTGCTATTTTAAGGGCCTTCATTTCCATCGGTTTTCCAGCCAATAATCCATTTTTCTTGTATCCCCATCAGAATACACCAGAGTATTGCTGCTAAGCACCTGAACGTCTTCCAAAGCTGGAAAATAAATCTCTTCCAAAAGGATTTCAGTGTCTCAGATATAAGGACCACCTTATTTATTCTTGCAGAGACTGACAACAAGTGTAAGAATCAGGCTAGCATCAGACAAAAGTGGCACTAAAGGGGTGTGGTGGGTCATTAACAATGTGAACTTGGGACAATAACATGAGAAAACGTGAACTGAAACCATGCATGAAACCACACAGATTATGGAAAATATGGGAAGATTAAGCATGAGGTTTCTGAGCGGAACTGCACAACCCTCAAGGAATATCCTGCAAAGTTAACATGAGGAAATGGGCAAGGAAGTCAACTCCTGGAGTATGGCCTGAGGACCTGATGGTAGTGCCATAAGGAAATAAACAGCCTCACTAAGGGTAGTCAAGGTCCATATTCAAATGGCATTCTCTGCTAACTTTCACACTACAAATGCAATCAAGATTCCAGTACTCCACCTCACCTTAACACAGATTGAATCACAAAAATGACACCAGATTAAATCCTTGCAGTCCTCTCTTACACATTTAGCATTGGAAAGCAATCAATCGAATACAGTGCAACACAATCACTGACACTCTTCCTTCTCTCCTGTAGGACAAGGCACAATGATGGGGACCAGAGGAGACCAACCAGAGGCAGGCCACACCTACATCTCTCCTGGCCAATGGAGGACATGGGCCTCCACATCATGAGGTCAGCTGTGGCAGAACCCAGAACAGTGATGGTAATGGTATGGTCCTGCGTAAAGCTCCCTTATCCTGATAATAGCACAAAGTGCAAGCCAGTGATGGTGGGAACATGGAGACATCACTTTCTGCCCCATCCCGTTTCCTTTATCCAACCCTCCCTATCCAACTTTCTGCTTTTGAACAGTGGAACAACTGGTGCCTGCATCTGTCAAAACGCTGGAACTCTCTTCCTAACAGCCCTGGGAGTTTCACTACATTGCATGGACTGCAGAAGTTCAAGAAGGAATCCTGCCAGCATCTTCTCCAGAGCAAGTAGGAATGGAAAATAAGTGCTAGCCTAGGTGGCTGTGCCCACATCACATAAACAAATAAAACAGTACAGAGAGCATTTGATCAGATATTATGGTCATCCCTCCATCATAGTCCCTCAGTGTCATTAACATGAAACATCAATGTCAAATCAAGGGTTTTACCAACCAGCTTATTTCTCATGATAATAATCATGATTTAGAAAGCTGTAATGGCACCCTTATCATTTGACAATCCAAAACAGCAGCAGCATTGCGAAGTCAGAAACATACACAGTCATGGTCATTGATTCATGCCTTGTGGCATTCCCTGAAATCATGGCTCATCTTGCTCACCAGGAGTCCACAGTTAGAGAAACAGAATAGATATAAGATATTTCAAGAGTGTTATTAGAGCAGGCCATTAGCAGTTTGAGGTCTTACTTTAAATGCCTTAAGAAATATGGTAGGCCCTGTATTTCCATTGCCCCAATCTGGCTTACAATATTATATAATATTATTAACATAACAGATGGTAAGGATGTTTTTTGATTTCCAATCTCTCAACTGATCAGAGACAGATGTATTTACTAATAGTGTTTTAACCCTGAGTTCTGCAACTGTCAAAAAGACATAAATCAAAGATTTTCTCTTAAGTTTGTTTTAGAAAGAGAAATATTCATTATTTAATATCTGAATATATTCACAATCAAATCCATATATCTTACAAACACATACTCACATGCACACTCACTCATAGTACCACAAACACATACTCACGTGAGCAGAAACCAAGATACAAACACTCACATTTTTACTTACACAGTCATACTCAGACATGCAGACACTCTCGAAATGACACACACTCTCATGCACATACAAAGAGATTATGATTACAAAAGATAACATGCATTTAGAATTTAATAGTTCAAAAGTTCTCTGTCACACTTGGTTTTCCCTGAGGTGAAGTCCTGAAACATTGCAGGCCCATGGCTCCTTTTTTTTATGTTCAGCAGTGGTTACACAGAGTCGTAGGTTTAGGAGGATGAACTTGCTATGGTTCGTTGCTGCCAGTTGCATGTTTTTTTTATTCCACTCAAACCAAGTTGCAATCAAAGCCCTGAGCCAAAACTCTGCCTCAGTTCCTCAAAGGTCAAAGTCGAAAAGTGTGGTGCTGGAAAAGCACAGCAGGTCAGGCAGCATTCAAGGAGCAGGAGAATCGACGTTTCGGGCTTCAGTCCTTATGAAGAGCTTATGCCCAAAATGTTGACTCTCCTGCTCTTCAGATGCTACCTGATCTGATGTACTGTTCCAGTGCCACACTTTTCAACTCTGATCTCCAGTATCTGCAGTGGTCACTTTCTCTCTCTTTCTCCTCAAAGGTCAAGGCTAACATAATGGACAGAGTCTCATGGGGGTCTAAACAACGTCGACTCTGGCAAGATTTGTGACCGTGAAGTCTGGCAAGATCTAGCTTGATGTCAGGAGCAACTCATTGCATCTTTTTACCAAGTTCCAGACTTCGAGATGAGTTTCTTGTGAGGGTGCGGTGTGTTGACTATTAATTGTCTATTAAGCTGTATATTTTAGCTTGTTAACATCTCACCTCAGTAATATACAGCTTCCTATCTTATCAGACGCTGCAAAGCATACACTGAGAATTCCTGAGATGGAGGTCAGAACAGGTAACTGGTGACTTTAACTCACAGCTGGCTGTGAAGAGCCTCCATATTCATTATCAAACAGCAGCAACTCAAGACAGGATCCATGGGCATTAGCTGGATGGGCTCTCCATCTATTTGCATCTGATAGTGGCCCTCAGGATCCTCCTGGAATATTCTTAATCCACTTACAGGATGCTTCTTAAGCACAGATCTGCATCACAAGATGTACCAACAACTGGCATTGAGAGGCTGCTGCAGGGACACTTTGCCCAGAGAGAGAGGTGCCCAAGTCACTAGTTGGACCAGGCTGCATCTCAGAGCTGTCAGCATGTTCTCTTAGAGCTCACTTACTCAGCGCCTGCCTGTGTAGGAAAAGCAAACTTTAATTCTGCTTCCTTGACCTTTTCTTTTATTTTCATCTTTTGGATTATTTTTGTTTCTGCATAATCCAGACTTCCCATATTTCATAGGGTGGTTTATCTACTACCACGCTTCTGCATAACAAACATTTATTTTCCAGGCACTGGATCTGGAGTTAAAGGACTGTAGGATCAGATCTCTGCTCTGCTTGCATCCAGTATTCCATCTAGTTATGAGGGATGCTCTTTAGGAAGTGTGTTAATGTGACATGCTGCTATATTATGGAATGGAATCTTGCATACCAGCTGTGAGACATAACAAGTGTCAAAGGAGGCAGTGGCCAGCAAACCAGAGGACATATTAGACAGCGGATTGTTCTTTTATATTGTGGACACAGAGCAGGAAACCAGCGCACAAGTCAGTCATCTATTCGACCATCATCCCAGTACCGAAAGAAACACTTGCAATGTGCCTCAATGACTACCACCCAGTGGCTCTGACCTCCATAATTTTGAAGTTCTTCAAAAGATTAGTCATGGCTCACATCAACTCTAGCCTCTCAGCCTGTCTTGATCCCTTGCAAATTGCTTACCAGCAAAACAGGTCCACAGTGGACCCATTTCCCTGGCCTTACACTTATCCCTGGAGCATCTGGATAAGAAGGATATCAACATCAGGAATCTAATCATTGACTACAGCTCCACCTTCCGCACTCTAATCCCAAACAAACTAATCCCAAACAAACTAATCTCTAAACTCTGAAACCGAGGCCTCAGCTCCGCCCTCTGCAACTGGATCCTCAGCTTCCTGATCCACAGACATCAATCAGTGAAGAAACACAACTGCACCTCCTCCACATTAATCCTCAACACCAGCGCCCCACAAGAGTGTGTACTTAGCTCTATACTGTACTCCCTGTATGCTCACAACTGTGTGACCAAATTTTGTATGAACACCATCTACACGTTCACTGACAGCACCACTGTTGCAGGCTGAATATCAAACAATGATGAGTCAGAATACAGGAAGGAGATAGAATGCTTGGTGTTGTGGTGCAAAGATAACAATCTCTCTCTCAATGTCAGCAAAACTAAAGAACCGATCATTGAATTTCAGGAAGAAAGGAGGAGGACACATTCCTATTGACATAATAGAGCTGAGATAGAGACGGTCAAGAGCGGCAAGTTCCTAGGAATGATGATAACCAGTAATCTGTCCCGGTCCTCCCATGTAGATGCGATTGTCAAGAAGTCACAACAATGCTTCAGCTAGCTTAGAAAATTCTTCCTCAGCAGGCTTAGAAAATTCAGCATATCCATAAGGACCCTCACCAGCGTTTACAGATGCATCATAGAAAGCATTTTATCTGGGTGCATCTTGGTACAGCAACTGCTCTTCCCAGAACCGTAAGGAACTACACAATGTTGTGAGCATAACACAGACCATCACAGAAGCCAACCTCTCATCTATGCATTGTATCTACACTTCTCTTTGCCCCTCCCACCCCGGTAATATTACCCTCCACCCTCTTCAATTAGGCCGAAGATACAGAAGCCTAAACACATGTACCAAAAGACTCAAGAACAGTTTCTTCCCTGCTGTTATTAGACTGCTGAATGGATCTCTCTAATTTTGAATCTAATAATGATCTTGTTTTTATGTGCCTCCTGTGAAGCCATAACAATGTGTGCCTTGCTCTGCCTATAGCCTCTGATCCGTATGTCCTTGGATATTATCATTTGCTTGTACTACTCACAAAATAAATCTTTTCACTATACTCCAATACATATGACAACAATAAATCAAATCAAATTAGATTCAGAAACTCTGGATATTCCTGGGCTTCTTAATTCAGAGGGCACTGCGTAATTGGATGAAAAGGTTCCTCCCACAGTATATGACCAGATCTCTACTGAGATGCAAAAAAAACCCTTTGTTCAATCAGTAATGAAAGCAGGTGAAGTTCGAAAACTTTCTGCAGCTAGTAAAGTAACAACAGAATCTGAGAGTTAGGAAGTTAGAAAGAAATCTTCAATCCTGCAGTGAAGAAGTCTCAGATTTTCAAGACAGCTTTACAACAATGAGAATAGAAATGAAAGTTGAATTTGATTCAGTCTGAGATAACTCCAAAATTCAGAAACACCCAGCCAAGAGATAGTTCAACAACTTCAAACAGCTAGTAAAAAAAACTATTCAGGGAAAAGGAGACACATAATTCTAAACTCTAAGTTTTGGACATTGAGATCATGAATTTGTATAAAAATTATATCAATGAGTGTCTCCAACAGGATAGGGAGGCATTGAAGTAAAGAAGGAAAAGATAAGGCAACAGAGCTCCTAAAACCGCCTAGCACCTATAGATAAGCTTAAATTTGAGCAACAAATGGAACTGTACTGTGTTAGAGTAGGTGAGTGTCAAAGAATTCTGCTTACCTAAAAGAGGCTGATGAATAGCAATTAGAAAAAAAGTACTGTGGATGTTGAGAATCCAAAGTAAGAAAGAAACCAAAAGTTCTCAAGAAACCTAACAGGTCTAGCTACATCTTTGGAGAGAAAAGCAGAGTTAGTGTTTACATGTTGTGCAAAGCTGTCAGTCAGTTTGTGTTTGGTCTCACCAAAGTAGATGAGGCCACGTTGTGAGCAGCAAACACAATAGACTAGATTGAAGGACAGCATCATAATTCAGTGGTTAGCATTGCTGCCGCACAGCGCCAGGGTCCTAGTTCAATTCCACCGGGCAAGAGTCTACGTGGAGTTTGTGTGTTCTCCTCATTTGTGCGTAGGTTTCAGCCAGGTGCTCCAGTTTCGACAATCCAAAGATTTGCAAGTTAGGTGGATTGGCCATGCTCAGTTACCCACAGCATCCATGTGCAGGCTAAGTACATTAGCTATGGGAAATGTAGAGTTATAGAGAAAAGAGTTGGGGATGGGGATGGGTGGGATGTTCTTCAAAGGATCGGTGTGGACATGTTGGGCTGAATGGCCTATTTCCACACGGTAGGAATTCTATGAAAGAAGTCCAGGTAAATTGCTGATACAGTTGGAAAGAGAGATCAGCAAGCCAGCAACTATCATTTGACTAGCAATATCAATCCTTAGCATTTGTAAAGGAACATGCAAGGACTGCACAAAACACTATATAGGACAAACAGGAAGACAGCTAACGATCCGCATCCACGAACATCAACTAGCCACGAAACGACACGACCAGCTATCCCTAGTAGCCACACACGCAAACGACAAGCAACATGAATTTGACTGGGACAACACTACCATTATAGGGCAAGCCAAATAAAGAACAGCCAGGGAATTCCTAGAAGCATGGCACTCATCCACAAACTCCATCAACAAACACATCGACCTGGACCCAATATACCGGCCACTACAGCGGACAGCTGAAACTGACAACTGGAAGCGACAGGGATAGGCCACTATAAATGCCGGAGGAAACACCACAGAAGCGCTTCACAGGAGGCTCCCAAGCACTGAGGATGTCACCTAGTCAGGGGATGAAACGTTTGCAACAAAAACTTCCAGCTCGGCGAACAGAACCACAGCAACGAGCACCCGAGCTACAAATCTTCTCACAAACCTTGAAAGGAACAGAGTCTAAGTGAAAGTGAACAGTCACAGCAATTCCTCGGTAAGGCAATAAAGCAAGCCAAAGGGCTCTAAGTCTTACAGTCTGACATTCAAAGGACCAGTAAAGTTATAGATCATGAATGACATTACTGCTTATACAAACAAGCAAAGTTGTTAACAGTTCACAGGAAACTCCTTAGTGTAAAACATAGGAATTCACAACTGAAAATGAAAGCTGAAAGAAGAATTTCTCAAGTCCTGTGCAGAAGCAGCCAGAGATCCTACACAACATTAAAGAAATATTCTGATGGGAGTAAAGGTCTGTATTTTAATAAAACATGCAGAGTTCAAAGACCACTGTGAAATATTATCTGAAGAAAATATTGTGTCCCAAGCCACAAGTTATGATCTTACATTTGGGAAAGGAACTGTCCCATAAGAGAATAGAGAGCTTCATTTAATTTGCTGCAGACTATCCTGGAAAAGCAAGCCTTCATTCAAAAAGTAATGAATTGCAAATGATTGTGATCTTTTAAATAAAGAACTGGAAAATAAAAATATGGAGTAAGATGTAAAACTTTAGCCCTTAGTATCTAATCAATCCAAACTCTTGGATGAGATAATGACGATTAGAATGTAATAGACCAAAGGATAGGCCAGTACGTGTAGTTATCGCCCAACCTTTTGTCAAGCCCACAGATCAGAATGTTGCAGAAAAGCTTTCTGCAGATCCTTTCAACTAAAGAAGAGATCCTACTTTTGAAGTATTCTCTTGCTCATGATGGTGACATTTCTTTTCCTGGTGACCAAGGAACCTTGATATACGTAGAAGAGTGGCCTTCAGTTGAAGTATATGTGGAAGTCCTCTAATTACTTAAGGAATGATAAATTCCTAGCATGGATACTGAGCTGTTCATGTCCATTCTCGGCTGGCCTCTACCTCATTAGAGTGGGGGAGTAGCATCACTACCTTAGATTTGTTGTCATTCTCAGAATAAAACTCCAATCAGCAGGGGATTTTCCCCTCCAAGGGAGCATCACATGCAGTACATATATCTTCAAACAGAGTTGAGAGAATGATTAATGTTGAAATCCTGGCAAAAAACAAACTTTAAATGGTGATTTCAGAGAAACATGTTTACATGGTTAAATGTTAACAGTCAAATAGGACACCGTAAATTTAAGATTAAAGTGAGGAGGAATTTCTTCACTCAGAGGGTTATGAGTCTTTAGAACTCCTTGCCACAGAGAGCTGTAGGGGCAGAGTCATTATGTATATTTAAGACTAAGTTAGTTCAGTTGGGGAATCAATGGTTATGGGGAAAATGGAGGAAAGTGGATATGAGGAATGTTGAGTCAGCGATGTTCCTATACAATTGGCGGAGCCACTTCGAGGGACTGAATGGCCTACTTGTGTTCCTATTTCTTACGGTCTTATATTAAATAACATGGAATGCGATAGAAAACAAAACGGCCATGGAAGGGTTACTGGAGAATCAATGGTTATCAATGATAAAGTGTTCTCAGAACTCTTGCTCAAGGATCCAAATCAAGAATTCTTGTTCCAGGTCAGCCTGTAGTTTTCTTCCTCACATTTTAACAGCAGATTTAAATCCATAAAAAAAAACATTGTCACAGTAGTTTTGAATAGTATGTCAAATGTTTTGTTAGATGCTTTCAAAATTTCAATTTGAATGACACTGCTCTTCTTTTAAAAGCTTTTACTATTACATGTGTTGTTTTTAGATTATAATGCAGATTAGTTACTGGTCTTGGTCCCTGTGCATTAACATGAATTTGTCACATGCAAATTCATTTCCATTTTGCTTAATACATTTCTCCTTATTTATAGCAGGACAGATGTTTCAAATCATATCCTCTATTTAGCCTGATTTGTGCCCTGCTAGAGGCATCAGTGCTGAGAATACAATGTAGAAACAGCTGTGGCTCTGAACTCAAAATTCACCAGGCTTTCTCTGGCAAGTGGCTTATGATTCAATTGCTTTTCAGTTAAATCAAAAGGATGCAAAATGTTGTATTTTTCAGCCCTGATAAAAACATGTTTTAAGCTCATATATACACCAGACTTCTGAAACATCAGATTCCAAAATATGCAATGTTCTTGTTGTATTTGGAAACAATATGTGTACATCTGTAAATGCAGCATGATGTATATAATATACACACCTTTCCTTACCTAAACCCACAGTCTAATCTCTGAACAGCTGGACTCCATCACTTTTCATTGCAGGCTTGGGAAAGACAAGGATGACAGAGTGATGCAGAGAGCCTGTCCCAGTTAATGACTTCACCATTCCCCATCATTATCCCCATCATTAGGAAATTAGGAGGACAGAAGGTATTTACTGTAAACCTGCCACCTCCCAAGGAGAGATAAATAGAAACTGATAAATGGTATCTCACAACACTGTCCATCTATTAACCTTCTGCTTCCCAGTTCGAGCATATGCAAGGCTTTCTGTCATTAATATTCACTAATTAGGTTTGATTTGTACTAAAACACATCTAAAGTATTTATATGTGGTCAAGTAGGTTAAATGCAAAATAATAATTTAAGTCTATTTTGTGAGGTTTTCCTCGTGAGGACTCCAGGTCAAAAGATGACCTTGAACAAAGGTGATAGCAGAAATATTTTAAGAGGAGAGAGAAAAAGATCATGTTATGAAATGAAGAATATCGTCAGTCAACTGAAGAATTAATTGATTTGCCCCACATGAAATAGCTGATCTTTAAGGGGTGCCACCCCTTAAAGGTATTCCTGGTAAGAATATTGAAAATGTAACAGCTGTGCCATATTGTGGAGCATTCCGATCCACCCTGGGCACCTTCAACATGGTGCAGGTTTCCCTTTGAGTTACCAGGGTCAGAGATTCTTTTTCATAATTCTTGGGTGCAAATGGACTCTGTTGGTGCTCGAGAGATCTCAGACTATTTTCCCCATTAAGGAAGTAGCCTCTCTTTGCCCTAATGGGTAGAAACATAATGCTAAAGAGGATATACAATGCTGTAAGCATCAGCTGAGTGGAAATTTGTTTCTGGGGGCGGCACGGTGGCTCAGTGGTTAGCACTGCTGCCTCACAGCACCAGGGTTCCAGATTCAATTCCAGCCTCGGGTGACAGTCTGTGTGGAGTTTGCACATTCTCCCCGTGTCTGCGTGGGTTTCCTCCGGTTTCCTCCCACAGTCCAAAAGATGTGCAGATCAGGTGAATTGGCCATTCTAAATTGCTTGTAGTGACTTTCTCCTAGTTGATTTTAACCTACTGCGAATCCTCTTGCAAGGATATCTTCCTTGAAGAAGCTCTCCTCCTCCCTCTACAAGGATCTCAGTGAGTCCCTCTCTCACTGCACCCCCCACGTCATCTCCTCTGCCCTGAACCTCCTTCCACCTATCGCATTCCCAACGCCCCTCCCCCAAGTCCCTCCTCCTTACCTTTTATCCTAGCCTGTTTGGCACATCCTCCTCATTCCTGAAGAAGGACTGATGTCCAAAAACCAAACAATTTTCTTTGTGCTTGATAAGACTCCAACCCTTGGCCCTTGATTTCTATTGGCAACAACATTTCTACAGCTTTTGATATGGCTATTAGTGAAATGCTACTTTGATTTTAAGAGAAGTTATTCTCAGCCACATCTCAGAGTTTAACTTTTATGTCCATGTTTGTTAGAAGCTGTAACGAGGTTTAGAGTCATATGGCCCTGGTAGAAATTCAGCATGGATGAGTGAGTTGCAGGTGCTACTTAATTGCACTATTGCCAACACCTTTTATCACTCCCTGAGGACTGCAGGTAGGCCAATGAGAGTATAAGTGATTGAGTTCTTGTGGACAGTACGGTGCGTTCTCATATAGCGCGACAGTTGGGTTCCTCTGCAACCTCGCACTATAGAAAATCATGCTGTGAAAAAGCACTGTAGAAAATCACATTATAGAAGATCACAATAGAAAATTACTAAATCCATTCATAGAAAGTTTGCGTTATCCAAACAGAGTCCACGATTCGTCAAAAGCATTACAACCAATTCACATTGACAAAAAGCGCGTTATACCAGAATGGCCTGTACAGTTTTCCATAAGCAAAATGTCAATGTTTTACACCAAATGGAACAGCTCAGATAGAAGTACACCTAGTCCTGAAGCACTTCAGCCAGAATGTTATTGAAGCCAAACATGAAAAACAGAAATTACTCGGCAGGTCTGGCAGTAGATATACAGAGACAGTAGAGTTAATGTTTCAGATCCAGTGATCCTTCTTCAGAATGTTATTGAGGCCTATGTTCTTTGTGCCTTTGTTTTGATTTATTATTGGGGTGCAGCTGATTGGATTTTTTTAACTGGTTAATTTTTCAGCAGACTGGCATTTGTGACTTGGTCAGGCAGTTCAGAAGGTGGTAATAGGAAACTAAAGTTACATATACTGATCAGCTCAAAAAAGAAGTAGGCAAGAATGTTAGTGAATCAGTTGGCTTTTTTTGAAACAAGTCAACAGCTTCATGGCACTTTTATGATTGCAGATTTTTCTATTCCAGATTCAAATTTAAATTTATTGCAATTGATTTGGTATGATTTGAAATAATATTCTCTGATTTACTAGTTCAGGCCCCTGTGCAGTAACATAAATGTAACGCTACTGCTCACAATGCTGTCATGTAAGTAAAAGTTAAAGGTAAAGTTGCCATAGACTTACCACAGCTTAGGGTTGCTCTCTCAATGGGAAGGTCACCAGGCCTCAAGCAAAGAGAGAGGTTAGAAAGGGCAGTCTTTCATGATACATGAATTGATTTGGAGGCAGAAATTTAAATGGCTATTGTGACCATTCTCACCATAAATATATATTTCATAACACTTCCATTTTAGTCAATTCTTTTCTGTTTCTGCATGTACATCTCATGGCTCTATCAGTATCCCAGATTGTGGTCCATTCAACAATGCCTAGAGTAACATTGGCCTTGGGTGGCTGGAAGTGAGTTCCAGTGACACTGGACACATGATGAATATCACTGACTTGGGAGCTTATTTCTAAGACAAGATGCACACATTATATATAAGAAACTAAGTAGTTGTGTAATAAAGAAAGATTTGCATTTGAATAATGCTTTTCAAGAATTTGGATTAAATAATGCACTTGATTAAATAATGTCCTTCTAAAGTGTTGTTTTTTCCTGTGACATAGAAAATGTAGCAGCTGATTTCTGCACAGTAAGGTTCCAAAGCCAGCAAAGTGTTAATGACTGAATAATCTATTATAATGATCATATAGTCAAGACATAAACATTGGCCATCCAATGGCTGCCAATCTACAAAGCAATGTGAATTCAATGGCTTTGTGAATTTCTCAAAAGACATTAAGTTGAAGCTTTTAAGTAATTCTATATTTTAAGGAAATAAGAAGTTCCTAAAATGCTGATGAAAAAGAAATGAATGGGATGCAAAAAGAACACTTACTTATATTTTCTTAGACAATGTCGGAGAAAAAAAACACCAACTATGGCTCAAGTAAGAATCAGAATGTGTGCTTATGACCCTTAATGATGATAATCTAGATATTAATTTACAGCCTACTGGTGACTGGCAGAATCTATCAATTACAGCATTAAACTAGCCACCAGCTGCAGCTGCAGAACACTGAATTACTCCTCAAACTGCTGTCATTTCACTTGAATTTTACAGGCACAATTAACACTTAGACAATCGGTACATTAGTGGGCTGTCTCAGGAAATAGCAGCAGGGCAAAAACTATTCATCAGGAGATTTACTCGACATTGACAAATAATGTTCTTTTTGTAGTATAAGTTCTGAAATTTCATCAATGCAGGTTTAAAACAAAACACAGCAATGATGGTTAAACATCTGACTGAGAAGAGAGTGTCTTGAAATCCAGGCCAGTAAAAATGTGTGGTCTGAATATTAATCTGAAGGTAGCTTCCATTACAGGGTGGTGGGGAATTGTCTGCAGGAAGCATGGAAATCAACAAAGTTGATGGAATCTGTGATCTCAATTTAATTGTACTAATTTGTTTTGACTTCCAGGTTTTGATTTCTGCAAGTTACACAACGGGTGTGATATGCACATGAACAACGTGAGTTCAGCTACATTTAAAGTGGCAGTGCCATAATCAAAATAGGAGATATTCAAGGATAGCTGATGGATATAGAGTAAAGGCAACGTCAGGGTTCAATGGATCCTGGAATTACCACTGAGTGCTTTGAGGAACAAAAGATCATTTCATAGCAATGGGAGAAACCTAAAGTTATATTTTAAAGACAGTATAGTTAAGTGGTAGCTAAAGGCATTGAAGAAACTGCTTTAAAGGTCTAACTGAATCATGGAAAGCGAGTACCTATGCTCAATTACAAAATTCTTTACTTCAAACCCTTTTTTCAGTCCCTTTCTTGGTCTGTCTTGATGAATATACTCTGTTGCATAACTCCTCACAACCTATTCCTCTTTCACTAGCTCCCACCTTCATCACCTCTTTAATTATCCATCCGCTGTTGATAGCAACCTTCCAATATGGGACCCTCCTGTCTCGCTATCTCCAACTGCGACAGACACTGATATGCTACTTATCATCAGGCCTTGGTGTCTGTGAGTGATACTATTTATAGTGAACCATGTCCAGTCCCTTCCCTCAGGTTTTGTGTTTTCTTCTACAATAAGCGAGAAAACAGAGTTTAGTGAATCAATGTGGAAGATTCACCCATTAGATACCATGCACTCAAGATTACTATGAGACACAAGCATTATGTTGCTTTTGGAATGATGTGCGCCAGCAAATCACTTTCCTCTTGTCAGTCCAAAGATAGTTATTGTTCCCCATGTCTAGTTATATTTGAACATGGACTGCTGCAATATCTAAGGAGTCGCAAATGGTGCCAAACATTGTGCAATCATCTGTGAACATCCCCACTTCTGATCTTCTGATGGAGGAAAAAGCTATAGTGAGATGATTCAGGACAGTGAATATCTAGCATTCACTCCCCATCATTGATGAAGCAGCTGAAGATGGTTAGGTCTAGGACACTACCCTGAGGAACTCTTGAAATAAAATGTCTTGGAGCTGTGATGACTAACCTCCAACAATCACAAACATCTTTCTATTAGCCAGTTATAACTCCAACCAATGGAAAGTTTGTCCCCTGATGCCCACTGAGTCCGTGCTTGGGCTCCTTAATACCAAACTCAGTCAAATGCAACCTTGATGTCAAGGGTAGTCGCTATGGGCGGCATGGTGGCACAGTGGTTAGCACTGCTGCCTCACAGCGCCAGAGACCCGGGTTCAATTCCCGCCTCAGGCGACTGACTGCATGGAGTTTGCACGTTCTCCCCGTGTCTGCATGGGTTTCCTCCGGGTGCTCCGGTTTCCTCCCACAGTCCAAAGATGTGCAGGTCAGGTGAATTGGCCACGCTAAATTGCCCGTAGTGTTAGGTAAGGGGTAAATGTAGGGGTATGGGTGGGTTGCGCTTCGGCGGGGCGGTGTGGACTTGTTGGGCCGAAGGGCCTGTTTCCACACTGTAAGTAATCTAATCTATTCCCTCTCGTCTGAAATACAGCTCTTTTGTCCATATTTGCACCAAGGCTGTAACGAGATCAGGAGCTGAGTGGCCCTGGCAGAACCCAGACTGGGCGTCACTGTGCAGGTGCTGCTTGATAGCACTGTCGATGACATCTTCCATCACTTTACTGATAATCGAGAGTGATCTGATGAGATAGTAATTCCCTAAGTTGATTTTGTCCTTTTTATAGTACAATAGGTGGGAAAGTTTTCCAGTTTTTCCAGCAATTTGTGATCTTTTTTATTTGATTTGCCCAGTTGCATACCTGAACAATCATTGCTCCCCACAAATAAACCTTCACTATATACAAAATCAGATGGAAAACAAAAACGAAAGCTTCAGACTACACATAGGTAGCACCTTATAGCAAATCAAAGTTCATATTTATAAATGTATTACCACTTGACATCATCATCTGTCTGATTGACTGTCATTGTAAATACAGATCTGAGAATCAAGCTACTCAGACTATCCAACATTAGCGCTGTACCATGTTAGAGACTGTCTAAGGGAGTGCATCTTGTCATAGAGTCATACAACATAGAAACACACCCTTCAGTCCAACCAGTCCATGCTGAATATAGTCTCAAACTAAACTAGTCACACCTACCTCGTCCTGGCCCATAACCCTCTCTTTCCTATTCATGTACTGTACTTATCCAAATATCTTTTAAACATTGCAATTCTACCCACATCCACAATTTCCTCAGCAAGTTCCTTCCACACACGAACCATCGTCTGTGTAAAAAAATGCCCCTTATGTCTTTGTTAAATCTTTCTCCTCTCACCTTAAAAATGTGCCTCCAAGTCTTGAAATCCCCCATCCTAGGGGAAAGACAACTACCATTAACTCTTGCTCCAACGGACTTTGAACGACAGCCCTGACTAATGAATTAATAGACTCCTGACTGATCTCTGTGTCAACCTCGATTTACTTAGGGCCCATGGCCCACTCCCAGACTGTAATGATGTGGAACCCCTGTTCCTGAATGCTCCATGCACCTCACTGACCATGTCCAAGCCCCTGCAATATTGTTAGATAATACTCTTGGCTCACTGTGCCAGTATCCACTGACTTGACCTGACTTGACTGAGAACTTACTCCCTTTAGGCTTTCGGACATGACCATTTGTTGAAGCTGATGCAGTGTCTTCGCTGTATAAGCTGTTTACACATGATGGTGGTGTGACATTTTTGTAGCTCAGTGACTTAAAGCAACATGTCCACCTTTTTGACTGACCAATGCTGGAAAACATGAAAAGCTGCCTGGCTTAATGGCTGTGCTAACAGCAAGGAAAGAACAGGTAATAATGCGATGTTAATGCATACAAATAGTCTTTCATCACTCACTAGTGATCTCATTTCACCATTCAACCCTTAAGTGCAAATTTTAACTTCTTTCCTTGACGTCAAGACTCTCATAGGATTATCGAGTCATCCAGCACAGAAACAGACCCTTCGGTCCAACCAGTCTGTGCTGAACATAATCGCAAACTAAACTAGTCCCACCTACCTGCTCCTGGCCCCTATCCCTCCCTTTCCTAATCATGTACTTATCCAAATGTTTTTAAACATTGTAATTCTATCCACGTCCACAACTTCCTCAGGAAATTCATTCCACACATGAACACCCTCCGTGTAAAAGACTTTGCACCTCCTGTCTTTTTCAAATCTCTCTCCTCACCTTAAAAATGTGCCCTCTTGTCTTGAAATCCGCCTTCCTAGGGAAAAGACAACTACCATTAACTCTATCTATACCCCTCATTAGTTTATACACTTCTATAAGATTATCTCTCAGCCTTCTACACTCCAGTGGAAAAAGTCCCAGCCTATCCAGCCTTTGTTTAAAACTCAAACCACATACTTCCAACGTGGCCATAATTTCCCAAGTGACTCAACCTTGCCCACGTTGTTCAAAGGCTGCGAAAATGCAACTCTTTGTATCTGTCTTCACAGTGCAAAAAACAAGAAAACAGAAATACTATAGTTCCAAGGGATGAATGTTAATGAGGACCTAAAAGAAATTTGTATTAGTCATAACATAGTCCTGGAAAAAATTAATGGAACTGAGATTTAATAAACCCCTTAGACTCATGATCTAGAATACCAGAGCATTAAAAAGGTGGCTATAAAGATAATCATAGAATCCCTATTGGGCAGAAAGAGACCATTCAGCCCATCAAGTCTGCACTAAACCTTTGAAGAGCATTCCACCCAGACTTGCTCCTATCCCATAAACCTACATTTCCCAAGGCCTATCTACCTATCCTGCACAGCCCTGAACACAATGTGGCAATTTGGCATGGCCAATCCACCTAACCTGCAAATCTTTGGATTGTGGGAGGAATTTGGAGCACACAAAAGGAAATCCACACAGACACGGGGAGAACATACAAACTCCAGACAGACAGTCACGCAAGACTGGAATCAAATCTTGATCCCTGGTGTTGTGAGACAGCAGTGCTGACCACTAAGCCACTGTGTCACCCCAATGGTTACGTTGGAGATCTTTTTCCAAAGTTCCATAGATTTGGCATAGTTCCTAGAGATGAGAAGATAACAGATGTCACCTCACTCCTTAAGAAAGAAGATAGAGAGAAAATGGTCAACTACAGGCCTTTTAGCCTAGCGTCAGTCATAGGGAGAATATTGAAATCTGTTATAAAGAGGGTGATAACTGGATGCTGAGAAAATGATGGTAATAAGATTGGACTGGATCAATGTGGATTTATGAAAGAGGAATTACATTTGACAAACTGTGAAGGTTTTCAAAGATTTCCTGAACAGAATAATAAGAAGGGACCAATGGTTGTGGTGTAGGTGGATTTTCAAAAGACTTTCCAAGGTCCCAAACAAGATCTTAGTAAACTAGAGCACATGGGGGGCTGTAATATACTGCATGGATTGAGAATTGGCAAATGGACAGAAAACAAGAAGAAGGAATAAATAGGTTATTTTCAAATTGATAAGCTGTGATTTCTTGAATACCATGAGGATCAATTCTAAGGCCAAAGCTGGTCATACTCTCCATTAATTATGTGTGTTCCAGTTCACTCAGAGGGTCTGAGTTTCAAAATTGAGTTGCTATCTCACCCTCTGGTGAACTAACATGCTCACGCCCACAGACTTACCATATCCCAATCTCAATGCTCCACTTGCCATAAAGCTAAGTGCAGTATAAATGTCTGAGCGGATGGCTCTAAGGGTCAGATCAAGTGACAGAACATCTTCCTCAGCATTGTCCTCTTTCTCTTTCTCTCCTTGGGTTGTGGCTGTGCTGGGGAAGTTCTAGGATGTCTGAAAAAGGAGAACAGAAGGGACAAATTGTTGTGAGAGAAAAGGGTTTAGATAGGATGCAAGAGGTCCATGATCACACAGTCTGCAGTTTGCCCATCATATTAAATAGCACGGCGAGGGGTTGCTTGGAATTGAGAATGATCTCAACAATGTTGGATGCTGCAGGCCCTGTTGCAGCCAAGCCCACAATGCAGCAAACAATCTCCTCTTTCAGGCCCAGGAGTTGCAGGCATCCTTTTCACTTGCCAGCTCTGATCTGTTTCCATCCACTGTGTGCTACCTTATCCTGCAAGAGAGATGCAGAATGTCAGTGACGGTGTTGCATTGCATTTGGGTGATTGTCTTTGCAGAATAGCTGGAAGTATGTAGAGACAGCAGTTTGAGGACACGCAACTGAGAGCATTGGTCGGTGGGTGAGGTAGATTATCTGGATGCTAGGTTTAAGAACTAAAAGGTGCAGCTGGGCAAATGATGGCCATGTGGTGCATTGAGAAATGTGAGAGGCTGGCATTCTGTTGGATAGGGGAAATCACTTGAAGATGTCTTCACTGAACTTGACCATCCATGCTGCTCATTTGATATGCTGTGACACTGATTCCAATTCTGCTCCCATTCCTTCTGAGTGGCATCCTTTGGGTCTGTTATACACACCCAGATAGGTGTCTGTCCCCAAACCATTGATCCTTTAATACCTCAGCATAACGATATGTCTGGTATCCTCTCTCTGCTTAAGGGTTCAGTTTGCAAGAATATACATTGCATCAATATCTTTTGTTTGCAGCCTGCCTTTAAGCGATTGTGACACAAATCAGAGAGAATTCATAAGTACCAATGTTTGCAAATGGAACTTAAATGTAAGCCTCCTGTTTACCTACAAATTTATCATAAGTTTCCTTTATATTCAACAGAACAATTGTAGTTTAGATTGCGATTTCCAATCTGTCCACTGAAATAATTCTGGTTTCATGCAACACAGAGTTTACCATGCATTTTCCACAAATGTCTTGTGCTAATTGACCTTGAAATATTATTTGTATTACTTTTTGCCTGGAATAGGAGATATTTAATCATAATCCTTAAACCAGCGTCATTGTGTGCAGCAGGTTGATTAGCTCAGTTGCCTTTTCTGTCTGTCATTTCCACATGTTCACATTTCCAGTCTGTCTATAGCCTGTTGCATTGTTCTTACAAAGTGAAATTACCTCATTTTTCTTTATATTTATATCTTGTATTGTATTAGCATTTTACAAACTGTTATGCTTTGCTTTTCTAATTCATTATGAGCAAGTGTCTTAGCTGTTGGAGAATCTAAATATTGAACTGTACTTAATAACGTCAAACCAAACTAAGTGTGTTGATGGAGAATAAAATTAGACTTTATCTCATCTGGTAAGCAGAACACTTCAGCTAGGACAAATCTGGCAAACTGAATGTTAATCCTTTGGTCACAGCTCTGTAAAAGCTGAATACTAAATATGTAGAAATTACAGACCTAAATGTACATGAGGTCCATTTATAAGTTCTGCTGTTAAACATGCTGTGCGGGAAAATGGTTCTATTAAAAAAAACTGGTAAATTGTAACTACCTCACTCATAAAATCAAATGAAATGGGAAAGTGCTCGATCTTACAGATATTATTTGGATTCCATTAACTCATTTTCACAATGTGAGAGTTGTGGTATATCAGACTTATTAGCACCAAGACGATAGAAGAATTGTCATTCCTATTGATGGTGTTCCCCATCTCTACTTATGATACAAGGATTGTAGGCACTAAAATTCAGTTTCTCTCTTACCAGATATAGTCAGCATTTTCAGAATTTTAGTTTTTATTTTATTCGCACATTCTCCCTGTATCTGCGTGGGTTTTCTCTGGGTACTCTGGTTTCCTTGCACAGTCCAAAGATATGCAGGTTAGGTGGATTGGCCGTGGGAAATATAAGATTACAGGATTAGGTTGGGAGGGATTGGGTCTGGGTGTGATGCGCTTTGGAGGGTTGGTGCAGGCTTAATGGGCTGAATGGCCTGTTTCCACACTATAGGGCTTCTGTTGTTTGCAATTTTAAGCATTTGCAGTTTTTCATTCTTTCACTGAAATTCTGCTTTTTTATCCAACTGTCTGTTGTAACTTCAGTGGCAAATCATCAGAACTCCCAGATAAACAATCTCCATCCTTGAAATGGCTGTGCTTGCTGCTCCCTTGGCATATTTTGGTCCAATTCCTGTAGAAATTACAGACCTAAATGTATTAGGTAATACTGATTTGTTCAATATTCTGAAAAATGTCTTTGCCATCTCTATTCATAATATCTTAATTCTATCCATACCACTTACAGAGAATATTTTATTTCACAGTTCTCCTATTTAAAATGGTGCAAAACAATAAAGGTGTTTAAATGATCCTCAAACTTATAATATGAAAAATCCATAAATATATAACTTAAGATTGGTAACAGCCCATAAATACTTACCTTGAATAGAAATTCCAAATCTTCAAGATGTTTCATCAGGGACTGAAACTAATTATCATTTATTTGAAGAAGCCGGCTATGTAGGTATAGTGAAAGAGCAAGATAGCTTTAACTGGGCAAATAAACTTAAAGGAATGGTAGTATGTAACCAATGGGAAACATGTTAAGAAAATTCAAGAAGTTCAACAAAAATATATTCTATTGATGAACTGAGAGGATTAATCATACTAAGGAGCTTAAGAATACAGTTGGATTAAAAGAAGACATTTATGATGTGCAATGAATGATAATACATCTGAGGAAGTGCATGTGTTTTTTTTTAGCAGCAAAGGGACACCAATATGTTGTCAAAATTGGACATAATAGCTCATATTTGCCAGTCTCCACATGGTTAGAGATCAGATATGCAATTGGACATGTACGTTGGAAGGGCTCTGAAGTCCCAATACAGGAATGGCCAAGAATGTTTGAACATCCAACAGCCTCTGAAAATGTCTCCTACTCAGTGTTAGATTTAGGGGCTTCAGAGGGTTGCAACCTATCTATCTGTATAGGCACTCACTAAGTCTTAGGCAGATTAAAGTATCTGGGTAACGATATAATATTCGACGTCATGAACCATGGACTCTCCACTGATGCACCCTGACTAGTTCCTACTATCTGCCTTGCCTGACCTCCAACCTAACCTGACAAGCACTTGAACTGACAATCCCAAACTGACTTGATTTATCTGTCCACTCTATCCATTTGGGAAGAAAGTGAGGTCTGCAGATGCTGGAGATCAGAGTTGAAAATGTGTTGCTGGAACAGCGCAGCAGGTCAGGCAGCATCCAGGGAACAGGAGAATCGACGTTTCGGGCATAAGCCCTTCTTCAGGAAATTTCCACTCTATCCATTTGCCCAATATCCACCAGCCATCCTGCTCCTTGCCAACATACCACCTGCCAAACTATGGTTCCAGCCAACCTGCCCAACTGGGAGTGGCACTTTATCACACACTTATCTCACTCCCCATGCCCTTACCCATTTAACTCACCCACACTCACCAAAGTCTGAAAATCTGTTTAAATACCTTAAACTTTTTCAGGGAGTTAGAGAATGAACTGTCACCAGAATATTGCTCCAGGTGCTGTAACAGCAGGACTCTAATTTTAACAGTCCGCATTTCTGAAGAGAGCAGCATGAGAAGTTCCTGACCAGAAATGCAGAGCAGGCCATTAAATAAATGAAGGATTAGAGACAAAACGGACATTGAAAGATTTGGACCAATAGAATATAAATAACCTAACCAAGAATTTTAAAATATATTATAAAAGCATTTATAATAATATAAATGAGACAAGACTAGCTAAGTTAAATGTAGGAGTAGCAAAGACAAGAGAGATAATCATGGGGAATAAAGAAATGAAAGAGACATTGAACAAATATTTTTTGTCAGTCTTTGCAGTAGAAGATGTAAGTTACGCACAACAAACAAGAGAATAAGAGAAACCATGAGGTGAGATTACCCCTGAGTCAGACATAGAATATGCATTTTGGAGTTTGGTTGACATGGGGATTCAGTGTTGAGAGAAGAGAGTCCTTCTCTATTCCTTTTTTCAGCATCCAATAGATACAAAAGTTGCTCCTAGAGATTAATTCAGAGACAGTCTGGATTCAGAGTGTTCCAAAGATAATGAAAGTGTGAAGAAACTGCAAAGAAGTTAATACATAGATAGATAGATAGATAGATAGATAGATAGATAGATAGATAGATAGATAGATAGATAGATAGATAGATAGATAGATAGATAGATAGACAGACAGACAGACAGACAGATAGACAGACAGATTAGGGATAGCAATAATTGGAAAAATAAACTTATTCCAAAACCTGGGTAATTTATTAGTGAGGTTTTGTTACTCATAGTAAGGTTTACTAATTAACTAAGAAAAAAACAACTAATGCATAATAAGAGAATAAGACACAGTAGAGAAAGTGATATATTGTGGATAGCTTACAAATAGAGAAATCTCAATTATCCGGCATTCGATTAACTGAATTTCAGATTATCCAAACAAGATCGCTTGGCTAACCATATTATCAGGCATTCCATCATCTGGAATTCAATTAACCAAACAAAATATTCCCTGCCTGTGTCCGTCAGATAATTGAGGTTCCTCTGAATAGACTTTGTTGTAGAAGCCAGTTGCAATCCTTAGGATAGATGGGGTCTTTAAATTTGGTCAGTGGTGAGGGACAAGAGGATGAGAATATGAGGGATACTGGTATGTAGTTGTGCAACCGGTTTTGTAGTTGTGTAGCAGGTTTGAGGCTCTTGCACCTGGTATGAATAAGAATGGAAGTTGCAAGGTGGATGCATGAAGTGGCCATGACATAATAATATCAGAAACCAAGACAGGGAGTAGGCAGGAATATTGTGGAAGTTGGGAACAGCATTTCCTTTAGGTTAGAGTGAGAATCCAGAGGACTGTGCTGTCTGCTATGTATCAAGGATTGAGAGATTTGCTCTGGCTGAGAGAGGAGCTTGCCATTGGTGGGGGCTCGGGTAAGGGAGTTGTGAGCAGGCATGGTCTAAATGTAAGAACAGGACCTTAATTCTAGATTGTGAACTGAACAATTAACAAATTGGCATAAGGTAAATAAGATTCAAGAGATCATTGAGTGATACAAAGACTATTGCACAAGAAGAGCATTTCAGTTCATGCAGCATTGGTACCAGGGTTGAGAAATTGAGGGCTGTTCATTGGGTTGGTGTTGACTTGGAGCATGATGTGAAAGTATTCTGTTATGTCACATATAGTAGATAAAATAAATAAATAGTAAAGAGAAGAAATTGTTAAAAAGGGATGTGGTATGAAGGAAAATGAGAAAATATAGCAGAGTGATGATATCATGAATTTGGCAGGGAGGGCTGTAGAATTCAAAGTTAAGAATGCACAAGCAGCTAAGGCCAGAGATTGCAAAATGATGAAAAGTCGGCGTTTAAGGCCTCATATCTGAAATCATACCACATTCCTAACAAAAGTGATGAATCATTAGCACAGATAGGATTAAACATGCATAACCTGATTTATTACAGATACATGGTTGCAAGGTGATTAAGACTGGGACCTGAATATTGAATGATATTTGACATTTTGAAACAATGGGAAGCTTGGTATGTGTAGCTCCAACCTACATTATATAACATTGTAATGAACAATGGATAAGTCCCAGGAAGAAATAGACAACATATCCAAATAGATTAATTCCTGATGAAAGGCTTATGCCTGAAACATCGATTCTCCTGCTCCTCAGATGCTGCCTGACATGCTGTGCTTTCCCAGCAACACCCTCTCGACAACATATCCAAACTGCATATAATCATTCTCTCGGCACACATGTTGATTTCTTAGACTCTTACGATATCATGCCAGATTTTTAAAAAAATATATATTTATGTCAAAGGAAATACATGCATTCATGATGCCAGACAGTACACCACAAAATAAAGCTACACACCAAAGTCATCATAATTGTATAAGATCAAAATCTGGACAATAAGTAAATTCGCCAAAGCATTGTATAATCATGAGTAAAAATACCGCAATAATTCACTGAATCATCTGTTTATTTTCCATGCCATTTTGTTATTAACGTGACGACAGACTCACAATAATGTGGTTGACTGTTAAGAATGGGCAATAAATACTAGTCAAGCCCATGATACTATTTTTTATTTATTCACAGGGTAACATCAACAAGGGGTGCACCGCAGACTGTATACACTGTATAAGTATATACTGTTACACAAAGTTCACAGCCAACCAAACTCGAGTCCAAATTCCAAGGGCATTACTGTGATTATTAGAGCTCAATGGTACAACCACCAGCCAGTGAATTAATTGCATACAATAGTTCATGAATCCTTTGCATCAGTCCACTGACAATGAAATGCAGCAATTGTAATTCAGCATGGATATCACAAAATGCTATAAGTTTAGGACTAAGTGCTGGGTGCACACATGAATAGTGCTGGTGATTCACCAGCTTAATCCAAGTGCCGAACCACTACAGGGGACACAGTTATGGCTTGACTAGTTCCTTGATTTGCAAGGTTATCTGAAGGGAAATATGGAGATGCCGAATCAATGAAAGGTCCACCTCTTCATGTCTCAGTGATGGAAGGTAATGATTGAACTCTGCCCTGGAATATGAAAGGCCTGCTTTAAATCCAGGATTTGGGCAGGTATTTTTGTGAGTTTTCAACTTATGTGTTTGTTAAGTTGGTATTGTTCAAATCCCAACTGCAAGAATCAGGCCCCAATCATATAACATAGACTGATAGCTCTGTCTGTACTGAGGCTGGTTACAAGATTAGTGCCATAATTCTGTGGATAATTTAAGCTGATGTCCCATTTTTCTCTTAAGGTGAATGTAAATGATTGCATATACTATTTTCAGAAGAATAATGAATTATCATAGCATTGCAGCATAGAATCCTCACTCAAAAAGATTTAATTGATCATGTATCACATTTACTGTTTGCTAAACTTTGATGTCATGATTTTATTATCTTGGTCCAAATAATCAATGTGTAATTACTTTAAGAAATCCTGGGGAAATAAAAAGGCACCACATCATTGAAAATTCTGCTTATTGTGATATCAGGCACTAGACTGAAAGCATTGTGAAACTTGATGAAAACCGTTTGGCTCATTGGGTTTGCTGGATAATCCAAATCTAATCTCACTGCTTTGGTCTTTCCTCACAGCCCTGTATCATTCTCTGCTTAACATACCCACCTAATCAGCTTCCTTTCAAACATGCAATGGTCTCTCTGCCAACAAAGTATTCCGTGTTATGAGAGAGCATTCTGTGTGAAGAGAGATCTCCTAAAACCTTTCCTCACTCTTGTAGTGACAGTTTTAAATTGATAAACTCTCATCATTGTCTATCTAGAGAAATAGCCCGAGGGGAGCCAGGTTTCAGTGCTTACAGGGAGTTAGATCCTCCGGAAATCGACATTGGGTCAGAAGGCTGACCTTATTCCACCTCCTTCTGGTTTTCCCTGAGGCAGATTCCAAAGCAGGCGAAAAACCCCCTTTGAGACTCTTATAATGAGCTTGTCATTTCCAATATTCCCACTCCTAAAATTGTGATATCAGGATGACTAATTTCAGTCTGTGCTACATGTTGCAATCCACTTAATGGGCATGCAATTTGCTGTTGCACTATAGTATACTTCATTACAGTACATTAGTACACTATGCTGTGTGCTTCACTATATGGATTATGTTCTTTTTTGCATGTCTTTTATTACACTGCATATTTTGGATATCTTTCCTCCGAGTTTCTTCATCCAAGAAATCACACATAGAAGGAAATGATCCTCAGGATAATTTACCCCTTCTGCTTTCTCACAGTTCAGTTTCCATTCTTCTAGACTGAAAACTAGACTGTCATATTATATTAACTCATCAAATACTCTGCAAATTCTGGATCCACTACTCTAATGTAGGCAATACTCCATTCTTTGGAAATTATGACCACATCCATTAAAAAAGCAGACGCAGGAATTTGCTGCAATGAAGGATCGGAATCTTGAAACATTTAACCTTTAATTCTAAAATGTGTTTATTAAAAGAAGACTGCTAATAAAACAAAATAACTGTGCATATAAATTAGCTTCCTGGCTGGATTGGGAGAGATCCATGGAATGTCACACCAGTGGAGTAAAGGGAACTTCAAAGAGGGGAAGCAGTAAGTCAAAAGATACCAGACTGTGATCTCTCATAACTATAATGATAACGAGGGCTGACAATCCTCTTCTCCATCCCCTAAAAATTATACCCTGAACTGCAAACCATTTTGTGGTTTCCCCTTTGAAGAAAATAAAGAGGTTAAAAACCTGTTTCAACTGGATTGTTGTGTGGAAATAGGGTTGATCATTTTCAAGTGTTCAACTGTTAGTGTACTATGAACATCACCAGTAAAGAATTATCCCCTAGTCACCCTTGCCTTGCAAGTTAAAACCTCTTTCTCACTCCAAGTACTAGAAGTCAGCTAATCAGAAACCAGACAAAACAAAATAGGTGACAGATTCTTTTTCACCTGGAATTCTTGAATTTAATCACAATTGAAAGGAAAGTGGAGTTGCAGGTCAACAGGATAGTGAAGAAGAAATTTGATACATTTGCCTTTATTGGTCAGTGCATTGAATATAGGAGTTGGGAGGTCGTGTTACAGTTGTACAGGACATTGGTTGGGCCACTTTTGGAATACTGCGATCAGGTCTGGTCTATCTGCTACAGGAAAGATGCTGATGAACTTGAAAGGGTTCGGAAAAGATTTACAAGGATGTTGCCAGGGTCAGGAGGGTTTGATCTATAGGGAAAGGCTAAATAAGCTGGGGCTATTTTCCCTGGAGTATCAGAGGCTGAGGGGTGGCCTTATAGAGATTTTAAAATCCATGAGTGGCATGGATATGGTGAATATCCAAGGTGTTTTATCCAGGGTAGGTGAGTCCAAAATTAGAGGGCATAGATTTAACGTGAGAGGGGAAAGATTTAAAAGGGACCTAAGAAATAACTTTTTCACGTATGGGTGGTCCATGTATAAATGGGCTGCCAGAGGAAGTGGTGGAGGCTGCCATAATTACAACATTTAAAAGGCACCTGGATGGGTACATGAATAGGAGGGGTTTAGAAGGATATGGGCCAAGTGCTACTAAATGGAACTAGATTAATTCAGGATATCTGGTCGGCATGGACGGTTTGGATTGAAGGATCAGTTTTTGTGCTGTATATCTGATTGACTCTATGACTTTTAAAATCAGGATTGCAGAATGTCGGCCAATCTGCAAAATTAAGGATTGTGAAACCAACTGTTCAACTCCCAATGTTTACATTACTAATCACCTCCACTGCAATGATTGCAACACTCAAATGAGCAGGTTCAGTGGTTAGCACTGCTGCCTCACAGCGCCAGGGACCCGGGTTCAATTCCAGCCTTGGGGGTGGCGACTGTCTGTGTGGGGTTTGCACATTCTCCATATGTCTATGTGGGTTTCCTCCAGGTGCTCCGGTTTCCTCCCACAGTCCAAAGATGTGCAGGTTAGGTGAGCTGGCCATGCTAAATTGCCCATTATGTTCAGGGATGTGTAGGTTAGGTGCATTAGTTAGGGGAATGGATCTGGTAGATTACTCTTCAGAAATTCGGTCTGGATTTGATGGTTCAAATGGCCTGTTTCCACACTGTAGGGGTTCTATGAACTATCCACTCTTAGTGAACAATTCTGAGACTCGCCTGTATGTCTGCTTTTTTTTCCCAACTTTTATCCTTTTCGACTCACCTCTTATTTTCAACCCGTGTGTTTGGGTATTGCATTACTAATTATTCTTCTGTTTAGTAATTAGTGAAGCCACTCATCTATTAAATCACTAAAGCTTGGTTAAATTGGCTCCTTTTAAAACATAAGTTCATTTAGATCTTGGAGAAAAATATCTTCAAGAAAAGGGATCATTTTTAAAGCAACCTTGTTGCAGCCAACTTACGGGGTGGGTGAATAAAGAACAAAGCCAATTCATCCCTCCTCACCCAAGAGTATGACAGTTTGGGACATCCCATCTGGAATGAATTGGGAAACCTCATCAGGGTCAGATCATGACAAACTTACTAGAGTATACGGGATATTACTATGTTAATCCCCACACATACCTGCAGTGAGGACGAGAGCACGGGAAATCAGGCCAGTGCGGGGCAAATGTGCCAAACTGGAGGAGATCAAACCCTTGTAGGCTGTGTGGTCCCATCCTGGCTAAGCACTGAAGAAAGACTGCAATGTTTGAACTTTTAGCTTTTTTAAAAATTTCTTGACTTGATACTAAGTGTGAAGTAATGGTTAACTTTTAACTTTGTTCCTTAGTTCTTTCTACCTTGCTCTTAAATTCTTATTCCCAGGTACATGTACCTAAGATGATGCCATGTGTGGTGACATTGAGAACTTTTCACTGTATTCCTGTACTTTTGCACTCATGACAATAAAGTCTAAATCTAAACCGAAAACACTGAATAAATTCCAGCTTTATAAATCAAATAACTGGGGATAAGTCTCAGGCCACTGGTGGGTTGTTTCCAATCATTAGAGAAAACCTGTAACACAAAACAACTTTTCCGCAAACCTTTCGAGGAGTGAGTAGTGCAGCTCCGACAATGCCCAATGGAGGATGTAAAAGAAGTCTACCCAAAGTTATGAATTAGGTCACAAATCACAGAAACATCTTCCGAACTGAAAAGAAAGAAAATGAATGTATTCATGCACACAGCCATGGAGTCCCCATCCAGATAAACACAACTTGAAATGATGTAAACAAAACCAGCATTCATTTTTAATATTTTCACTTATGAAATATTATAAAAGCCTCTTAACCTTGTATAATTCATTACATATATGAATGGTCATTGCATAGAACCACTCTGTCACCTAAGTGGAAATATAACCAGTAACCATAGCTGTGACTCTCAACAACAATAAGCTTCCTGTGTATAAAAAAACACATCTGAGTCAGTGTTTATCACATTTATTATCAATATTCCAAAAATACATTTTAAATAATTACTATTAAATATACATTTCCATTAATATCTCATGTTGGATTGCCAGTAGGCTAAATCTTTCCTCTCACCCCACATTCACCCCACATTAGCACTGAAACAGCCTGTCAGTAATTGACATATCACCACTCATGTGGTGTAATAATATTACGCTGAGCTTGTTTTATCAGCTCTGATTTACTACAGGCCATATTGGGCTAGTGCAATGCACCATAAAACTAAGAAAAATTCACGTGAATCCAAAAGTTTTTGAGGAGCAGATGAAGGAGGTATAAACGGAGATCAGCTGGCCAGGGCTCTCTGGTGTGTGCCAAGCTGTCTGATTGGCTGGAGGGCTATATAGCCATCTTGTCATCCTGGCAGGCAATACTCTAACAGTTTGAAGTAAATATAGAGCTAGAGAGGTTGGCAGAGAGAGAGGGAAATAGTGGAGAACAGGAATAAAAGTGGACCTTGTGCGACCAAACATTTAAGCTGATGTTAATCTATTTTTCTTTCTTACTTTGAAATGTGTTCATAAAATAAATTTATATCCTCACAGTATCAGGTTAAGCAATTAATTACCAGCACAAGCCACATTTACAAATTTGGTTTTGGATTATCCCAAAAATTGAAATACTTGTATACATTTACTTTATAAATGTACATTAAAACTCAGTGTGCAATGTAAGTAACTAATGTTTTTGTTTTAATTCCTGTATTTGCCATTTTAATAAAGGCTATCTTGAATCAAATGGAGCAAACCTTTGTTTAAATGGAGGGAAATGAATTGTGTAGAAGTGCAGTACCATGTTTTTATGAATACCACACAGTATATTTTCAAACTCAGGTTGTTTTGTTTTTCTATCATTAGTAGTTTTTACCAGTTTTAAAGCAGAATCTTACTTTCAGGTGGATCATGAATATTCACATTTCTTGCATGTATTCTCTACAACGATGCTTATACACACCAATACTTCATGATTGACGTGCAAGAGAATTTATATTAAAACCCAAACAGGACAGCTCGAGTACTAAATAAAAACCGAAAGAAATGTGGATGCTGTAAATCAGTAACAAAACCAGAAATTGGGGAAGTCCTGAGCAAGTTCTGAGGAAGGGTCATTCGATCCAAATCATTAACTGATATCTGTCCATAGATGCTACCAGACCTGCTGAGCTTTTCCTGCAGTTTCTATTTTTTCATCTACAGTACTATAGCTTAATGGCATTCCTATTAATACCATGAGAACAAAGTGTTTATTAACAATTCTTTGTTTCTAGGACCACCCCCTGATTCTTGCATGGCTGATATTAACAACCCTCATTTATATTTGTATTTCTCACTAACCTTTGTGTCGTATATGAAGCGTTCTGGTAAAAAATCATGTTTCTGCAGTAATTTAGGAATCTATCTTTAATTTTCTTGTTAGGGTCATTTAAATGAAAGTCCTGAAACAGCAAATGTTAAAGGCCAAAGATCATGGTTAGGATGATATTTATTTTGACTGCCAGGAAATAATCTAGGAGAAAGTGAGGACTGTAGATGCTGGAGATCAGAGCTGAAAATGTGTTGCTGGAAAAGCGCAGCAGGTCAGGCAGCATCCGAGGAACAGGAGAATCGACGTTTCGGGCACAACCCTTCCTGAAGAAGGGCTTGTGCTCGAAACGTCGATTCTCCTGTTCCTCAGATGCTGCCTGACCTGCTGCGCTTTTCCAGCAACACATTTTCTGCCAGGAAATAATCACCTTGTGGCACATTCTAGCAGATATGTTGTTTCAATTCCTACACAACGTCTTTGATCATGTTCTAATTTAAAGTTTTTATTCCATCCTATTTTGGATTATAAAATCTTGCTTAAAGGTGTTAATGAGTAGCTTTTTTTCTGTGTGTACAAAGATATATATCCCCTTAAACATTTTTTATACAGCTGAGAACAACTCAACAGCACAGTGAGCAATGTGTTATGCCAGATAACCTACAGATGCAACCGTGATTTACTGTCTGGTGAGTTCCCAAAGTTTAGCCAGGTTATCAGTCCAGCTATCTTTGGAGAGAGGGGGTGAGGAGTGAGTAAGTTACTCCAGGTGGTGTCAGGAAAGCACTAACAGCATGTAACAGGGTGATCTTTACCCAGAGTTCTTGCAGAAGACTATCTTGGGAGCCTTTTCAATCAGGATATGATCACACATAATAGAATTTTAGTACAAAAATTAAGATATTTACAATGTATCTTAAGCACTTTTGAAAAATAAATGGTGAATTTTTGTTATGAAGGTGGTTAACTCCAGTTAGGAAATTTACAGATTCAGTAGAACTCTTCAAGCATCGGTCACATCCAATTTTAGTCTGGAAAGGTGAAGGTTGGATCATGTTGAATGTAGCAATGCAGGAATCAGACAGTAGGGGACCACATGGTTGGGCCAGTTCTGTGGCAGTGATATCAGAAGCTCTGTCTTAATTGTTGGGGATGTTTTCCCAAGTGTTTTAGAAGCAACAATGCTTTCTATCCTTCTTCAGTCACACCTCATACTCATCTATCTACCATCTCATAGCTCCTCCATAACCATTCATCCTTAATGTGTAGATATCAGAGACTCTGTCAAGGTAAAATAAAAAAAAAATTCTACTATTTCATTATCGTTCATGCTTATACGCACTCAATACTGAAAAACATCTGCTCATGAAACACACTAAAGCATTTTAAATCCCTCAAGTATTCAATCTATTATAAATGCAAAGTTCTGTCTTGTAACTATTTTAAAAACAGGTAATCATCTAAAAGTCTCTTTAAATGAGGTCACTCCCCAGTGAAAAGAATGATTATGAAATTCAGCCAAGCATTCATAATGACCCTAGCTGTATTCATAATCCTTGGAAAATGTCAAAAAAGAACTCAATTGAAGCCTCAATGATAAATCATAGTTTTTTCAATCATCCACCAAATGACCTGTCAATCAAAGCAGTCTAGAAGAACATGTTTCTTTAAATCTACGTAACAACTTCAGTCTTTTTCCATGCTTAATGGCTGAAATTTCAAAAATACCTTTAGATCTGTGAAGATTTCAAAAATATCTTCAGATCAGTGGACTTCAAGATAGTTATTCATCCTTCACAAATGTATGTGGCTCTTATGTTGTGGATTAAGCTCCGAGGAACTGCAGAATGGAGTCTGTTTGATCTCAACATGAATTTTGAATGGCCCTGCTGAGATCAGATTTCCTGTGATTAATACACTACCTCTTCCCCAAGCCACCCTCATAATGCAGAGGCCTAGTCAAATGCTCCAAGGATAAGGATTCAAATCTCAAGTGGTAACTGGAGCAACTTTAAATGTAATAATGCTTCCAGTGCAGAGACGATAGGCTGAATGGTCTCCTACTAGACTGTAATGATTCTGTGAGCTCAGTGCATGGTGATGCTGTTTTAAAACATACTCATGATCTTTGAACCAGGTGATTTTAAGTCTAAAATAAATTTGCAGATCAAATGTGATCTTGGAAAAATGTTCATGGAGTCAAGAAATTTCTGCAGACCTTTGGGGGTGCATAGGTGCCATCATTCAGATAAAGCAATGCCTTATCTGACCTCCTCTGTAAACATAATGAATACTACTCAGAGAAGGTCAGGTTGGGATCTCAATTGAATTACAAAAGAAAATACTACGGATGTTGGAAATTTGAATTAAAAACAGAACAAATTGGAAACACTCAGCAAGCTAGAGCGAGGCAAGAAAGTTTTGTTCAGTATTTCAGACCAATGACTCAACCTGAAATGGTGACATTTGGGCTCTTTAATGTCCTAGTCAATATTTAAACTTCAATCAAGATCTCTACACCAGATTGTATGCCTTCTTATCTCATTAATTGCCAATAATTGCCAATTACCTCACTGTGCACAAATTCTCTACATTGTATAAATAAAATGATGTCATGTCATGGCTGTACAGGACACTGGTTAGGCCACTTTTGGAATACTGCATTCAATTCTGGCATCCTTTCTATAGGAAAGATATTGTTAAACTTGAAAGGGTTCAGAAATGTTTACAAGAATGTTGCTGGTTAGAGGGTTTGAGCTATAGGAAGAGGTTGAATAGGCTGAGGCTATTTTCCCTGGAGGATGACAAATGATATTATAGACTTATAATATATATAATATAATAAAGTTATGACAGGCATGGATAGGGTGAATAGTCAATGTCTTTTTTTCCAGGGTAGGGAAGTCCAAAACTCGAGGACATAGGCTTAAGGTGAGAGGGGAATGATTTAAAAGGGGACTAAAGGTCAACTTTTTTCACACAGAGGGTTATGCAAGTATGTAATGAGTTGCCAGATGAAGTAGTGGAGGTTGATACAATTACACTAGTTAAAGGCATCTGGAGGGTACATGATAGGAAGCATTTAGAGGGATATGGGTTGAATGCTGGCAAATGGGACTATATTAATTTAGGATATCTAGTCAGTGCAGACGAGTTGAACTGAAGGATCTGGTTCCATGCTGTCCATCTCTTCAACTTGATGACTCTATAAGTTAATCAGTTTTAAACTGCATTGTGCATCATGAGGCTGTGAAAGGTGCTATATAAATACAATTCTTTGCATCATATTGTGTTAAAAGGCTAGCTCATCCATTAACAAAGACGTTAGTGGTTATCATATATCCATGCCTGTTTGGCCATTACAATTTAAAATCCTGTGATTGTAAATACATAAGGCCATCATGAGTAAAAATTTTACTATTTGACAGGAACAATAGCAGAACCAACAATTACAGAGAAGACATTAAAGGAGTCAAACCAAAATGTGTTTTCTTCATTTCTCACCTAAGGTAATAAGAAATGCCCTACTGTCCACTAATAAAATCATGCTGTTTTATTTGGAATTAAACACACCTCATTCTGTTCATTCAAATACTAAATTAGCTGTGAGCTTTTTCTACCTTATCTTCAAGTTGCTTGCAATTTGTTACTGTCAGCTTTCTGAAATATCTTTAATATGTTTCTTCACCATTTCAGGGGCAGGGAGATGGAAAGAAATGGAGTGAACTTATCGTATCTACATGTGCACAGGGCACTTACAGAAAAACAGTCAGCCTGGAGTGAGGTGAGAATATACAGCTGTCGGGCTCTTGGCTAGAATACTGAAGATGGAAAAGTTGGCAAGAGAGATTGTGAAACATTGCTGCTGCCCCTACATTGACATTTTTAAAAACAGCACCATGCCCTGGGCAACACTGTTTAGCTAAATTATAGCTGATATTGGGTTTCAAACATTTGCCAAATTATCTATGCATTTGAATGCAAGTTAAACCTGAGGTAAGAAAGAAGGTTTGGATTGGATCATTTCCATTTTTATGGGTATAAACAGTTGTAAAAGTGAAGTGCACCTCCTTTATCTCGCCACGGGATGCTATTTTTGACATGCACTAACTGAGAGAGTTGCTATTCCATGTTCCTGTCCAGCTGTAGCCAAAACTGTTCGGCAAGCTGTGATTCAAATAGGGGCTGATACATTTGTCAGTGTATCGGACCTTAAGGCACCACAAAAACTCACTGGTATACTATCTTACATAATACATATTACCTATTGCTAATGAAAATAAATGAACATTAAAAAAGAAGCCACATAGTCTTTAAAAAATAGACAAATAGTTTAATAAAAAGGATCATTAGGTCACAAGGTAGTGCAATGCTTGGGCCAGTAGGTCATGACATTAACAACTGTAGGCCCCAGGAGGTCAGCCCATAAGTCTCAGTCTGACCCAGTTTGCAATCTCATTTCTTTCGCTTAGGAATATATTGAGCAAAGTCCAGGTTTGTTCCTAAAGGAGAAAAAAGGAAGTGAATAGTACTTTCATTCTGAGGTTAGTCTTGCACATCCCTTGCAAATGTGGCAGTTCACCCACCACTCTCTTGGTGAGGTACTGGGATAGCCATATTCGGGAAAAGATAAAATTAAAGTGCACAGTTCAGATTTTAATAGTGTTAGCAATAGAATCTTAATTTAAACTTTAAAAGAGAAATACCATCTGCACAATTTTAATACAAGCTTAAGCATGGTTTTCTTCCCCTCACAAGCTTTAATTAAATGATTTCGTTGAAAATTTCACAGCGAGAGATTAAAAGAGCTGTTCATACTTTGAATACTAACAGGACAGGAAATGTCAGCAATACAGAGAAATAAATAACAATTTTAAAAGCCAAGGGTAAACATTGCTGAGAACCAGTACAAAGAAGATTAATAAGTGACATCATGTACCACCATCTAGTGTTCAAGAATTAGAAGAACAGGCAATAAATGTTGAGAGCACTTGTGAGGCAATAATTGCACTTACATTAGAAAATTCAATATAATGAATCTATTTTAATTGATGGAGAATGGAAAATAATAGAGTTTAAGAAAATAGATTTTGCTTGGACTGAGTAAGGATTATCTAAGGATCAGTGCAAGGTCCATCACTTTTACTGGCATGATTTGGGATTGAGTACAGGAAGCACAATCGCAAATGTGACGCAAAAGCAGTAAATTTGTCAAACAGTGAGGAGAATTCTAAGAGATCCCAGGAAAATATCTGCAGGTTAATGGAATGGAGGATAGTTTGTAGGTGCAGCTTCTCACAAATAAGTGTGGGAATTATGTATTGCAGAAGGCAAAACAAAACAAGAAATATAAGGATATGCTGAAAGGAATGTTACTGAAGGATATGGATAAACAACAGAAGGATACATTTTCATATGGATGCTGCAACTGCTGAAATTCTGGACATTTTGAGTGTTGCATTTGACAGTAATCCTGCTGCCAAGTCTGCTATCATCACCCAAAGAAAATTCATTCCACCTATCCCAAAACATCAGTTCTTTAATGTGACAATGCAAATAAATAAAGAAATAAATAGATCAAAGGGAATTTTAGGTCTTTTTTTAAAGTATCAGAGTAATAATGCATTTGCACAAAATATTGGTCAGGTCACAATTAGAAGGCTGTTTACAGATAGGACAATGTTATAAAAAAAGGTTAGGGCTATAGGACTTACCAGTACGTGCTAAGAATAGAAAACTGAAGTTTTGTGGACAGTTTTGAGCTGCTGGGACTATTTCCACTGAAGCAGATAAAGCCAAGGGCAGGCATATTAGAAGGTTTTAAAATTCGAAAGAGTTTGATGGGGTGAATAGGGAAAGATTATTTCCTCTGGTTCGTGAATCAGTGATGAGCAGGTCATCAATTTAAAATTATCGCTAACACAGTGAAGAGAGAAAGAGTAGGAGAAATACATTATGCAAAGAGTTGTTGGAGCATGGAATGCTTTGCCACAGGGAGTGGTTGAGGCAGGGAAAGGGAAAATTGGATAAATATTTGAAGCAGAGAAAGATACAAGGCTATGGGGAGAGCAGGGCATTAACACAGGCAATCTTGGACTGTTCTAGCAAAGAGCTGGCATGGACAGTATTGCCTTCTTCCGTGCAATAAACTTATATGGTTCTAGGAAAATGAGAAGGCCCATAACACTGTCAGAAAAAGGACAGGGAGCCTGGTGTCCTGGCAACATTTATTCCTCAACCAAAACCATCAAAACAGATTGACTATTCATTTAACTTATTGCTATTTGTGAGGCCTTGTTGTGTGCAAATTAGCTGCTATGTTTGTCCAATTAGCAACACTTCGATAGTAATTTATTGCCTGTGAAGCATTTTGTGGCATCCAGAGGATGTGAAGGGTGCTATATAAATATATGTTATTTCCTTTTTACCTCTTCAACCATATCTGTGGCCACTTGTTTAATTTTCTTTTAATTTGTGCTTTTGCTTTGTCAAAGATTATGGATCTTACACTAAATTAAAGACTTTATATAAGCTAATATTAGTTTTTATTGATTGCAGTCTATCATCAGGGTACACAATGCACAGAAAAGATCTCACTAGCTTTACAAAGCATGGCATACTTGCATAAGTTGATTCTGTAACAGTTTAATGTTTCCAGTACTAAAATTAAACAACATTTCTTCATTCATTCACTTCAATTTGGGACTTGGATTTATTAAATGCCCGGAATGCTTTAGTCAAATGCACATTTCTTTGAACCACTCTGGCTGCGTCTGCTCATCTCTAAGTACAAGATCCCTTCATTAAACTCATCCCATATCAATGGCCAGGAACTAGTCACTCTTTAATTCACAAGTACAAATTGCAGGTACATTTCTAAGTATCGTCTATATTTTTCACAACGAAGTTCCATTCATTTAAGAGATAACAATTATAATTTTGATGACACATTTGCAGACTGGGGATACACAATGCCAACAATAACTTGTATTTATATAGAACAATATGTCTAAAGGTGCTCCATAGATAAAATTTGATACCAAACTATGGAAAGCAACATTGTGGGCCAGTGGCCAAAAGAGGTAGGTTTTAAGGTGCCTCCTAAAGGAGGAGCAAGATGAAGAGAAACAGAGAGAAGTGGAGGGAATTACAGGGGTTTATATAACTGAATGCATGGCCTCCAATGGAGTAACTAATGGTATAAGACTGGAAGCGAATACAGAGACAATTGGGAGCAGAACAATAGAGAGATATGAAAACAGAGGTTTCAGATATATAATCCAATTTTTTTTAATCAGGAGTCAATGAGCACGGGGATGGTAGAAGAAGGGAACTGGTGTGAGTACTGACACAAGCAGAGTTTCAGATGACCTTTAACTCACAGAGGGTTGGATATGAGAAACTATCCTGAAAGGATTGGAATAATCAAGTCCAGAGGCACCAAGGCACAGAACAAAAGAGTCAGTGGTGGATGAACTGACACAGGGCAGAGCCAGAGAATGTTAGAGAAATGGAAGTAGGTGGTCTTAGCTTCAGCATGGACATAGTGTAGGAAGCTCATTTTAGGTCAAAACATGACTCTGAGGTTGCAAATTGTCTGGTTCAGCCTCGGGCAGTTGCCAGGGAGAGGAATGGAGTTGAGAAAGGGGTTTAAAGAAGCCATGAAAGATCAAGGCATCAGTATTCCTGATATCTTTAGACAAAATTTCTACTCATCCTATACTGGATAATAGATAAGCAGCCTGGAAATTTAACAGCTGAGGAGTCAAGAGAGGCAATTTTGAGATCAAGCTAGAGGTCGTCACTGGACCTGTGAAAACTGACTCTGTTTTTAGAGGATGTTGTTGAGGAGCAGCCCATTGATAAGAAAGAGGAGGAGACACCAAAGGTAATAGTAACAAAGCAAGAAGAGAAACTATTACACGTGATTCTCTGAATGTAATTAGATTAGAATGGAATGAAGAAAACAGCACCACCCAACAAGACTACAATGAAGAGACACCAGAGAAAGCTGATGTAGTCAACTTCATTGTAGTAAATATTCTTTGCTTGAAATCCAGTAAGAGTTCATAACATTCTGACAAGTTACATGTAGGTATAAAATAAACCACAATGTAACACAACAAAAATGTCTCTTAAAATATTCCAGCATTTTACTCAAGAGCTGTTGAATCCCTTTAAATATCACTGGAAATGGCTGTCTCCCCACTTTTACTGCCCAATCTTAATGGATAGGATCTGGAACTGTGAATGTAAATACAGGTGGAGGTAAGAAGTGGTATTGTGGAGTTTCTGCAATTATCATGACTTAGTCTGATCCTGCCTTTTCCAGGTTTCAGCTCAAGCCCACTTCCCCACCCCCCAATGCACATCCCCCCTTTACACTTGCTCTTTCTATTTTTACCTGGTTGATTTTAACCCTACTGCGAATCCTCTTGCAAGGATGCCTGCCTTGAAGAAGTTTTCCTCCTCTCTCTACAAGAATCTCAAGGAATCCCTCTCCCTCTGCAACTCCCAGGTCATTTTCTCTGCCCTGAGGCTCTTCAACCATGTCCTGAAACAAACTCGCTACTACAGCCACATTTGCTTCCTCAGTGCCTGCCTCCGTAACCAACTCATCCCACAGGGACTCCAGACTACCTTTAAACCAGCAGAGTTTGGACCCGAACAGGACAAACAGTACAGACTATAGATTCAAAAACACCAGCAACAGTTCTCCTTCAAGATCCTCCACTCCACACTCGCAGCAATGCACCAGCATCTAACCTCTCTACAGTCAGCCCTGCCTCAGCTGAGGGCCACACTCTCTCAGAATTGCAAAGGACCCACTCTGTACTACATCCTCAGGAGAATTCATACTCTCAACAAACAGTATTTCAACTCCATCTCAAACATCAAAAACTGTAAGTACAACAAACTTTTATCTACCCACCTCCATTACCAGCGCTCCTCAAACATTCCAGTAGATTCCCCCAGCCTCTGGAACTACTCGGACACCATTAGCCATGCGGCTGGTGCAGCCACCATCCCCACGCTGATTGATGATGTCACTTCCGCCCCCATCATGGCCACTTCCACAGCCACTTCTGCCCCTCACAATTCCTCATGCACCCCACGTGACATCACTTCTGCCCCTCACATCATCGCTGACATCACATGCTCAGCGACTTCCGCCCCCCCTACTGCCATGTTTGCCTCCACTTCGGCCCCCACCAACGCCACTCACCTGCATTCTGCTGACACGCCCCCCACAGATCCCACTGTCACCATCCCCGCCCCCCAGAATCCTGAGGGGAACACCACCCCTGCTCATGACTCCACCCCCACCACCACACCCACTTCAGTTACAGGCTCCCCCCAACTCCCAGCTCCACACCCACACCAGCTCCCAGCTCCCAGCCCTGCCGAGTTTTCACCATCCCTCCAGACCTCCCCCTCACTGAGGACGAACGATCAGTCCTCAGCAAAGGACTCACCTTCATCCCCCTCCATTCACGCATCAATGAATTTAATACACGCCGTGACGTCAAACACTTCTTCTGCCGCCTCCGCCTCTGAGCTTACTTTCACAATCAGGACTCCTGCCCACCTTCCGAGGACCCCTTCGCCCACCTCCAACACACTGCATCCACCTGGACACCCAATGCTGGCCTACTACCCGCCCTCGAACTCTTCATTTCCAACTGCCGCCGGGACATTAACCACCTCAACCTTCTAGCCCCCCTCCCCCACTCCAACCTCTCACTCTCACAACGCGCAGCTCTCAACTCCCTCTGCTCCAATCCCGACCTCACCATCAAGCCAGCAGATAAAGGGGGCGCAGTGGTAGTCTGGCACACTGACTTCTACACCACTGAAGCCAGACGCCAACTCGAGGACACCTCTTCCCACCGCCCCCTCGACCATGACCCCACCCCCCCATCCCCAAACCATCATCTCTCATACCATACAGAACCTCATCACCTCAGGAGATCTCCCACCCACAGCTTCCAACCTCATAGTCCAGGAACCCCGCACTGCCCAGTTCTACCTCCTTCCCAAGATCCACAAGCCTGACTACCCTGGCCGACCCATTGTCTCAGCATGCTCCTGCCCCACTGAATACATTTCTACCTACCTCGACACTGTCCTATCCCCCCGAGTCCAGGAACTCCCCACATACATTCAAGACACCACCCACGCCCTCCACCTCCTCCAAGACTTCCGTTTCCCTGGCCCCCAATGCCTCATCTTCACAATGGATAGTCAGTCCCTCTACACCTCCATCCGCCATGACCAGGACCTCCAAGTCCTCCGTTTCTTCCTCTCCTGATGTCCCCAACAATACCCTTCCACCGACACTCTCATTCGTTTGGCCAAACTGGTCCTCACACTTAACAATTTCTCCTTCGAATCTTTCCACTTCCTCCAGACGAAAGGGGTAGCCATGGGCACACGTATGGGCCCCAGCTATGCCTGTCTCTTTGTTGGCTATGTAGAACAGGAGAAAGTGAGGTCTGCAGACGCTGGAGATCAAAGCTGAAACTTTATTGCTGGAACAGCACAGCAGGTCAGGCAGCATCTATGTAGAACAGTCCTTCTTCTGTAATTATACCGGCACCACTCCCCACTTCTTCCCTCTGCTACGTTGATGACTGTATTGGCGCCACCTCATGCTCCCGCAAGGAGGTTGAGCAATTCATAAACTTCACCAACACATTCCACCCTGACCTTAAATTTACCTGGACCATCTCTGACACCTCCCTCCTCTTCCTGGACCTCTCCATCTCCATTAATGACGACTGACTTGACACCGACATTTTTTACGAACCCACCGATTCCCATAACTACCTGGATTACACCTCTTCCCACCCTATCTCCTGCAAAAATGCCATCCCGTATTCCCAACTCCTCCGCCTCCGCCGTATCTGCTCCCAGGAGGACCAATTCTACCACAGAACCCACCAGATGGCCTCCTTCTTTAGAGACCGCAATTTCCCTTCCCACGTGGTGAAAGATGCCCTCCAACGCATCTCATCCACATCCCACACCTCCACCCTCATACCCCACCCCTCCAACCGTAACAAGAACAGAACGCCCCTGGTGCTCACCTTCCACCCTACCACCCTTCGCATAAACCAAACCATCCGCCAATATTCCTGCCACCTCCAAATGGACCCCACCACCAGGGATATATTTCCCTCCCCACCCCTTTCCGCCTTCCGCAAAGACCATTCCCTCCGTGACTACCTGGTCAGGTCCACGCCCCCCTACAACCCACCCTCCCGTCCTGGCACCTTCCCCTGCCACTGCAGGAATTGCAAAACCTGCGCCCACATCTCCTCCTTCACCTCCATCCAAAGCCTTAAAGGAGCCTTCCACATCCATCAAAGTTTTACCTGCACATCCACCAATACCATTTATTGTATCCATTGCTCCCGATGCGGTCTCCTCTACATTGAGCAGACTGGACGCCTCCTAGCAGAGAGCTTTAGGGAACATCTCTGGGACACCCGCATCAATCAACCACACCGCCTCGTGGCCCAACATTTCAACTCCCTCTCCCACTCTGCCGAGGACATGGAGGTCCTGGGCCTCCTTCACCACCGCTCCCTCACCACCAGACGCCTGGAGGAAGAACGTCTCATCTTCCGCCTTGGAACACTTCAACCACAGGGCATCAACGTGGACTTCAATAGTTTCCTCATTTCCCCTTCCCCCACCTCACCCCAGTTCCAAACTTCCAGCTCAGCACTGTCCCCATGACTTGTCCTACCTGCCTATCTTCTTTTCCACCTATCCACTCCACCCTCTTCTCCCTGACCTATCACCTTCATCCCCTCCGCTGCTCACCTATTGTACTCTATGCTACTTTCTCCCCACCCCCACCCTCCTCTCATTTATCTCTCCACCCTTCAGGCTCTCTGCCTGTATTCCTGATGAAGGGCTTTTGCCTGAAACGTCGATTTTACTGCTCCTCGGATGCTGCCTGACCTGCTGTGCTCTTCCAGCCCCGCTAATCCAGAATATTGTTTTTAAATAGTCTGACTGAAAAAAGTTCCCACAATTTTGAGTTACTTCTTAGTTATTTAAAATATATTTGTTATCTATTTTCGAGGCAGGATCATGAACCAGGAAAGTTCTGACAGTGTGACCCACATCCCCATCCTGGCAGTGGAGTGGGAATCAATATCAAAGTGACCAGACGATAAGGTTTCCAATTTCCATCCTTCACCTACTCCCACCTGGTCCCTATCTGGCTCTTCCCCTCCCTTCCATGACTTCACTGTTAGACGTTCCACCAATAATCACTACAAACCCACTGACTTCCACAATTACCTTGACTATACTTCATCATACCTTGTTTTCATTCCATTTTCCCAGTTTCTTCATCCTCGTCTATCCATTTCAATAACAAAACCTTCCACATGGATGCTCCTGACATGTCTTCTTTTTCCTTTATCCAAGAACCATTCTCCTTCCCCTTTACTGTGATAGACATCACCCTCAGCTCTCTCCAACCCATTTCCTACACATCTGTCTTCATTTATTTCCTTCTCTTCCAGAGGTACAAACACATTGAAAGGATCATCCATCGCCTTTTCCACTGCCTCCAGCAGTATGCCACCAGCAAACACATCTCCCCTCTCCTTCAGCATTCTGTAGGTACCATTTCCTCCATGACACCCTGATCCACTCCTCCATCACCCCCAATGGTTAACCCTACTGCACCTTCCAATGCAATTGACATTTGCACTTTTACCTGTTCCCTTTTCAATGTCCAATGCCCCAAACACTCCTTGCAGGTAAAGTGGTGATTGACCTAAACTTCCATCTGTCTCATCTACTGCATCTTCTGCTCACAACACACTTTCTCAGTAGTGAGGAGATCAAACACAAACTAGGTGACCTTTGCAGAACACCACACTCAGTCCACAAGTATGACACTGGCCTCCCAGTCAATTGCTATTTCAGTACTCTAATTTTTTCAAAAAATTTATTCCTGGATGTGAGCATCACTGACTGGTCCAGCATTTATTGCCCATTCCTAGTTGCCCATGAGAAGGGGTGGTGCTGCCTTCCTGAAGCTCAATCAGCCATGTGCTGTAGATAATTCCACGATTCCATTAAGGAGGAAATTACAGGATTTTGATCATGGGAGTGAAGGGACTGTGATGTATTTCCAAGTCAGGATGGTGAGTGGCTTGGAGGGGAACTTGCAGAATGAAGCATTCCATCACATGACTGAGTTGTACCTTGTAGGTGGAAGTCTAGATTTAGGAGTCAGGAGGTGAGTTATTCTCTGCAGGATTCCTAACATCTGACTTCATCTTGCATTCACTGTATGTATATGGCTAGTCCAGTTCAGTTTCTGTTCAACGACAACCCCACTGGATGTTGATAATGGGGTATTTAATGCAAGCCTGGAAACTGTTTAGCTCTTGTTGCATTTGAACATGGACTGCTTCCGTACGTGAGGAGTCACAGATGGTGTTGAACATTGTGCAATCATCAGTGAACTTGCCCACTTCTGACCTTATGATGGAGGGAAGGCCATTGGAGAAATAGCTGATGAGCCTTGAACACTACTCTGAGGAATTGCTGCATAGATGTACTGGAGCTGAGATGACTAACGTCCAACAAACACAACCTGTTTCAGACATGCCCCAGGCATCACTCTGACTAGCGAAGAATTTACCCCCAATACCATTTATTCTAGTTTTTCTAAAGCTCCTTAATGTCTTTAACACCACATTTGGTTGAATTCTTATTTCTACCCAAACTGTTTCCACTTCCTGGATAAAAGCAAATTACTGTGGATGCTGGAATCTGAAACCAAAAGAGAAATGCTGGAAAATCTCAGCAGGTCTGACAGCATCTATAAGGAGAGAAAAGAGCTGACGTTTCGAGTCTAACTGACCTTTTGTCAAAGCTTTCTATCAAACCACTTCCTGGTTTCCTGAATTTCGGTCATCTTGCTCTGTTGTCCTAAAGTATTCATTGACTAACAGAGGCAAAGTCCCAAACATTTCCTATTTTCTTGTTCTTTCTAAATATCTTGCATCATTCAGTATTTGTGTCAAATTTATTTCACGATACATCTCTGTCTGGCAGATAGATTTTTGAACTATCAGGGAGTTGAAGGCTTTTTGAAATGTATTCCCATTGAGTCCAGTTTTGCTCGGGCTCCTTGATGCCACATTCGGTCAAATGTGGTGTTGATGTCAAGGACTGTCACTATCACCTCACATCTGGAATTCAACTCTTTCGTCCATATTTGAACAAAGGCTTTATTGAGGTCAGGAGCTGATTGGCCCTGGCAGAACCCAAACTGGGTGTCACTGTGCAGGTTATTACTGAGCAGGTGCGGCTTGATAGTACTGTTGATGACATCTTCCATCACTTTACTGATGATCGAGAATAGACTGACTGGGGGGCAATTGGCCAGGTCAGATTTGAACTGGCATTATGTACAGGACTTTGGCAATTTTCCACATTGTCGAGTAGATGCCAGTGTTGTAGCTGTACAAGAACAGATTGGCTATAAGAGCAATACATTCTGGAGCATAAGTCTTCAGTGCTGTTTCCAGAATGTTGTCAGGCTCCTTAGCCTTTGCAGTATCTAGTGCCTCGAACCATTTTCTGTTTTTATGTGGAAGGAATTGAACTGGCTGAAGACTATTATCTGTAGTGCTGGGAACCACTGGAGATTTGTGATTTTAGATTTGCTTCAGCCGTATCTCTAGCACTGATGTCATGTGCCATCCAATCATGAAGATGAGGATATTTGTGGAGCCATCTCCTCCAGTAAGTTGTTTAAGTGTCCACCACCATCACAACTGATGAACCATTGGTCATGGAATCAAGTAGCCCTGGCTATCACTCGCTACTAACACTGTTTGGCATGCAATTAGTCCTGTTAGGTAACTTCACCAGGCTGACACATTATTTGTAGTCGTGTTTGATGGTATGGTTGGCATGCCAGGCCCTGAGGTAGCAGGTTGCATTTGAGTTTAATTCTGCAGTTTCTGAGGGCCCACAGCACTTCATGGGATTCTAATCTTGAATTGTTAAATCTATTTGAAGAATGTGTGCCAGGAGGGTTTCCTGACACAACATGTAGATAGGCCAACAAGAGGTGAGGCCATACTGGATTTGGTTCTGGGTAATGAACCAGGCCAGGTGTTAGAATTAGAGGTAGGTGAGCACTTTGGGGACAGTGACCACAATTTGGTGACTTTTACTCTAGTGATGGAGAGGGATAAGTGTGCACTACAGGGCAAGAGTTATAGCTGGGGGCAGGGAAATTATGATGCGGTGAGTCATGACTTAGGATGTGTGGCTTGGAAAAGTAAGCTTCAAGGCAAGGGCATAATTGATATGTGGAGCTTGTTCAAGAAGCAACTACTGAGTGTCCTTGATGAGTATGTACCCGTCAGGCAGGGAAGAAAGGGTCGTGTGAGGGAGCCGTGGTTTAATAAGGAATTGGAATCCCTTGTTAAATGGAAGAGGGCAGCCTATGTAAAGATGAGGCGTGAAGGTTCAATTGGGGCGATTGAGAGTTATAAGGTAGCCAGGAAGGACCTGAAGAGAGAGCTAAGAGCAGCAAGGAGGGGACATGAAAGGTCCTTAGTTGGTAGGATTAGGGAAAACCCTAAGGCTTTCTATAGGTATGTCAGGAATAAAAGAATGACTAGGGTAGGAATAGGTCCAGTCAAGGATAGTAGTGGGAAGTTGCGTGTGGAGGCTGAAGAGATTGGGGAGGCACTGAATGAATACTTTTCGTATTCAATCAGGAACAGGACATTGTTGTCAATGTGAGTACTGAGTCACAATTAAGTAGAATGGATGGCTTTGAGGTATGTAGAGAAGAGGTGTTGGAAATTCTGGAAAGGGTGAAAATAGATAAGTCCCCTGGGCCTGATGGCATTTATCCTAGGATTCTCTGGGAAGCAAGGGAGGAGATTGCAGAGCCATTGGCCTTGATTTTTATGTCTTCGTTGTCTACAGGAGTAGTGCCAGAAGATTGGAGGCTAGCAAATGTGGTCCCCTTGTTCAAGAAGGGGAGTAGGGATAACCCTAGTAACTATAGGCCGGTGAGTCTCACTTCTGTTGTGGGCAAAATCTTAGAGAGAATTGTAAGGGATAGGATTTATGAACATCTGGATAGGAATAATGTGATCAAGGATAGTCAGCATGTGATCAAGGATAGTCAAGGAAGGGCAGGTCGTGCCTCACGAACCTTATTGAATTCTTTGAGAAGGTGACTAAGGAGGTGGACGAGGGGAAAGCGGTAAATGTGGTATATATGGATTTTAGTAAGGCGTTTGATAAGGTTCCCCATGGTAGACTACTGCAAAAAATACGGAGGTATGGCATTGAGGGTGAGTTGGAGGTTTGGATTAGGAGTTGGCTGGCTGGAAGAAGACAGAGGGTAGTAGTTGATGGCAAAGGTTCATCTTGGAGTGCCGTCACTAGCGGTGTTCCGCAAGGATCTGTTTTGGGACCATTGCTGTTTGTCATTTTTATAAATGACCTGGAGGAGGGGTTAGAAGGTTGGGTGAGCAAGTTTGCGGATGATACGAAAGTCGGAGGAGTTGTTCACAGTGAGGAAGGATGTGGCAGGTTACAGCGGGATATAGATAAGCTGCAGAACTGGGCAGAAAGGTGGCAAATGGAGTTCAATGTAGCTAAGTGTGAGGTGATTCACTTTGGTAAGAGTAATAAAAAGATGGGGTACTGGGCTAATGGTCGGATACTTGGTAGTGTGGAGGAGCAGAGGGATCTTGGTGTCCATGTACACAGATCTTTGAAAGTTGCCACCCAGGTAAATAGTGCGGTGAAGAAGGCATATGGCATACTGGCTTTTATTGGTAGAGGAATTGAGTTCCAGAGTACTGAGGTCATGTTGCAGTTGTATAAGACTCTGGTGCGGCCGCATCTGGAGTATTGTGTGCAGTTTTGGTCGCCATACTATAGGAAGGATGTGGAGGCACTGGAACGGGTGCAGAGGAGGTTTACCAGGATGTTGCCTGGTATGGTAGATAGATCGTATGAGGAAAGGCTGAGGCACTTGGGGTTGTTTTCATTGGAGAAAAGAAGGTTTAGGGGTGACTTGATAGAGGTGTACAAGATGATTCGGGGTTTAGATAGGGTCGACAGTGAGAATCTTTTTCCACGTATGGGGTCAGCTATTACAAGGGGGCATAGCTTTAAATTAAGGGGGGGTAGGTATAGGACGGATGTTAGGGGTAGGTTCTTTACTCAGCGAGTCGTGAGTTCATGGAATGCCCTGCCAGTAGCAGTGGTGGACTCTCCCTCATTATGGGCATTTAAGCGGGCATTGGATAGGCATATGGAGGATAGTGGGCTAGTGTAGGTTAGGTGGGCTTGGATCGGCGCAACATCGAGGGCCGAAGGGCCTGTACTGCGCTGTATTCTTCTATGTTCTATGTTCTATAATGTCTAATTTAGCACAGTGATAGTGCGAAACAACACAGTGAAGGTACTTCTCAATGTGATGGCAGGACTTTGTCTCCAGAAGGAGTCTGCAGTGTCACTCATACTGATACTGTCATGGACATCTGCAGCTCACAGAATGGTAAAAATGGGATCAAGTAGTTTTTCCCTCTTGTTAATTCCCTTCTCACCTACCTTAGACCCAGGCCATTTCTAGACACTGCCTTATCACAGTGAAGCCCAACACATATTGGGGGAACAGTATCCCATTTTTTTGCTTAGGAACTTTTCAGTCTTCTGGCCTTAACATTGAGATCAATAATATTAGACCATAAACTCTGCCATGCATTTTGATATATCCAACTCCCTCCCTCCCACCGCAAGTGCCTGCATCTTGATTTTAGTGCTTTTGCTGTCAATCTGATCTCACCTTTGTTTTGTCATTAGTGTCTGCTCTGGATCTACATCTTCTATTCTCTACAGCATTATCACTCCTTTTGACTTTAGTTACCTGCCATCTTTGATCTCAAATCTCCCTTAATCTTTCCCTGAGCTACCCTTCAACAGCATAAGACCCACAACTTTCCAACTCTCTTCAGTTCCAAAGAACAGTCGAACTGTTAAATCTGCTCTTCTCTCCACAGATGCTGCCAGGCCTCTTGAGTTTCTTCAGCATCTCACAAGTATTCATCAACCAGAGCCCGAATGGTACAATAAGCTTTATGCCATGTTCTTCAGGCATTATTATGCTATTTCCATGCAGCAACGTAAGGATAATTCTCCCCCGAACATGGTCTTGGACTCGGGTTGAAAGCAGAAGTCTGGCAAACCTGAGAGAACAGAGTTTCTGCCCCGCAGACAAGGCTAAGAGAAATGAAATGGTAGACCCGTGATTTTGAAATCCAACACAGAAACAGCTTGATCTAGAAGTATTTCTACAGCAGCCCTTCTCCCAGAAAGTCAACACATGATTTTAGTGCCACTTCAAAGATGAAGTATTTAAGGTACAGTGAACAGTTGAATTCCACAGTAACAGATTCTTCTGAATACGGATGTATTTTGATTTGATGGACATGAAAACACACAGGACTGGATTTAACAGGGTGCCAGGGTGCCTGCACCCTTGAGGAGGTGTCACTCCTCTCCCACTACCCCCTCCAACACCCTCACAGCTTGTCCTGCAGGTATTTAACACTCAGACCTGAATTCATTGGTTTATAGTAGCTCTTGCACCCTGTTCTGACAAGGACTTCTCATCTCCATCAAATAGCTGGCAGCTGTCTGTTCTCAGTAGTGCCACAGAGTTCAATTGCCACTACTGGGACTGCAACCATTGCTTGACAACAGGGGTGGAACCAAAGTGAAAGGTAAGTGAGGGCTTGGTGGTGTTATGCGGAGTAAGTGTGGCTACATGCTACTTGAAAAATAGTATTGCTGGAATTGCTCATTGAAAACTTCAAGAAAGTCATTAGTAACACACATAAAAGCCTGGCCTGAGGTGACAAAAAGCTAAATGTCAAGCAGTATGATAATACCCTATGGGAACAATTACAAATGACAATGAAACATGAAACATACAAAAGCAGAATTACCATAGGATGTACCTCCACCATCAATATCTTGGAGATTTTTCCATTGACCAGAAATTTACCTGGTTCACCTCACATTTATTATGGCTACAAGAACAGATAGCAGATCCAAGTTTGGGAATGTTGCAGTCAACAATTTGCCTTCAGATTCCCAAAAGCCTGTCTAACATCAACAATACATGTGTCAGCATTGCAATGGACATGCCTGAATGGGTACAGTTCCAACAATACTCAAACAGCTTGACATCACTGAGCAGGCACATGGGAACACCATCATCTGCAGGTTTCCTTCCAAGTCATACAACATCTTGGCTTGGAAATATATTACAATTCCTTCACCACTCCCTGGGCTAAATAATCAAATTCCTTCTCTCAAAGCTCCATGGGAATACCATCAGAAGATGGGGTGCAGTACTGTTCAAGCAAGTGTCTCACTAACACCTTTTCAAAGGCAATAAGGAAAGGGTAGTAAATACTGGCTTTGTCAGCAACATTCACACTCTGTTAACAAACAAAAAACTTTGTGACCTCTGGCTGTGAATTACACATTTCAATGTTGGATCCCTATCATTGTTCAAATTACTAAAGAACATTTCTTTAATAAAAAGGCTTGTTAACTTATGTTTCATTACTCAAGAATTCCATATGCTGTGACTATGACTCATCTGTAGAATTATTTCAGAACAAAATATCAGCCTCAAACTTTTAAAAAATCTGTTTTCTTTCTCAATTTTTATCCATGAAAGCTGGAACTGTTCGGCTCTTAATAATCACCAAATTCCGAAATCAAAGTTCTTCATTTCAGTTCTGATGAAAGGTCATCAACTTCAAACATTTCTTCCCTCTGTACAAGAAGTGCCTGACATCCTGAGTGGATCTAGAATTTCTCTAAGTTCTTAATTGCATTGATAATACCTAAACCGGTATTTAAGCATTTTTGTAACAAAGTCTCCTTTGGAAACATTTATTATTGTTAATCTGCTTCTCTGTAAGTTTATTTAGCGAAATAGTCCCTCATAAATAAACAAAAGACTTAAAATAAACAGTTAACATTTGTATAGAGATAAAGCAATAGTGTTTAATCCATCTGAAGTAAAACCAAACATCAACTTGTTTATTCCTCTCTAAGAGCATTGTGGGTCAAACTACAGCACATGGACTGCAGCAGTTCAGGAAAGCAGCTCACCACCACCTTTTCAAGGGCAACTAGGGACAGGCAATAATACTGGCCAGCTAGCAACAGCCACATCCCATGAATGGATAAAAAATATTGTTATATGAAGGTACCAGAAACTACCTTTGGAGTTACATAATGTAAAATTATCACAAATGTGCAACTTCTGATCTGCTGCTCCACTTCCTCCAGTTCAATCCATTCCAAATTCCGAATGCATTAAGATTGCACTTTATACAACAGCTGAAGACCACAAAACAATTTCCACCTGACGATGTACCTTTCTGAACTAAAATCACTATTGCAAAACAGGAAACACATTTGCAAACAACTCCCAAAAGTAGCAATGTGATAATGACAGATAATCTAACTTTTATGATGTTGTTTGAGAATTGAGCATTGATCTGAATACCAGGGCGAACTTCCCAAATCTTCACAGAATTACAGAATTCTGTCAGTGCAGAAGAAGACCATTTGTTCCATTTTAACTACACCAGCTCTCCAAGTCTCCCATTCTTGTATTAATCTCACCACCTGTCCTCCTAACCTTGCAAATTCTTCCTTTTCATATAACAGTGCAATTCCATTCTGAATACCTTAATTTGAACCTGCCTCCACCAGGTCCTCAAGTAAAGCATCCTGATCTTAACCACTCGCTACATTGTGTTAGAGTCCTAGAGTCAGACGTCACAGAGACACACCCTTAGGTCCAATCAATCCATGCCGAACATAAAATCCAAACTAATTTTCTCTTATCATTTTTACTTCTTTTGAGAATTATTTTAAACCTGTGCCCACCTTTTCACAAGTGGGAGCAATTTCTCTTCTTCTGGCATCAACATTATAGGAGAGATGTGATTAGTTCTGGAATCCACATTATAGGAAGGACGTGATGGCACTGGAGAGGGTGTAGATGAGATTTTTTTCCAGGATGTTGCAGCGAGTTTTATAGAGTTTTGCTAGACTGAGGTTACTTTACTTGTAACAGAGGACACTGAAGACCGTCATGATTGAGATATGTAAAAGTATGAGGGGTAGACAGGAAGGAACTTTTCTCCTTTCGGAGAGATCAATGACCAAGGGTCATAGATTTAAGGAAAGGGGCAGAAGATTTCAAGGGGTTATGAGGATTTTCTTTTTCACCCAGAGGTTGGTAGGAATCTGGAAGTCACTGCCTGTAAGGGTGATAGAGTTAGAAACCCTCATAACATTTAAGAATTAATTAAATGTAGATTTGCGATGCCAAGGTTTACAAGGCCAAGTGTTGGAAAATGTGATTAGAAAAGTTAGGTGCTTGGTTTTGACCTGTGCAGCCTCAATGTGGCCCTCTACAATTCTGACTCTAAACACTGCTATGGAATCATTCACATTTACTAAAGCAGATGGGACCTTAGCTTAACATAACATTCCAACAATGATAGACATGCCACTGCAGCAGTCGCTCAGCAGTGTACTGGAGTGTCAGTATAGAACTTTTTGCTCAGGCTTGGGAGTGGAACTTGAATGAAGGATGTTGTGACACAGAGAAATTGTTATCACTGAACTGTTCCTGACACAAATTCAGCAACATATGGTGTAAGTTATAAACAGCATGCTAAACACCAAAATGTATAGTTTATGTCACCCACTGTGGCCTTATTTTACAGGAAATCTTAGCCATTAAGTCCTGTAGTTTGTAAATTGTAAATAATCTCAAAATAGAAAGGTTTATAGGTTAACCATGCATGACTTCAGTGAGATTAGCTCATGTTCCGGACAGAGATTCTGAAAATGGTTCCTGTTGGCTTGTTTTAGAGAGTCACTGTGATGATAGTGTGAGAATAGTTGTGTGAACTGAGGTTAATAACTTCTGGACTGGGGACCATTTAATTCCCCAAAATAACTCACTCACAGATCAGAAACCAGATCAAATGACTCTGCAGGAATTGCAAGAACTTCCACCATAAATTGTGAAACATCCTTTGAAGCAAAGAAAATGAGATAGCTAGACTTCAAGTGTTAAGTAATGAAGCTTGGTCATACAAATTAGGCTTGTTTTCTCTAGAATTTACAAGTTAAAATGGGTATCTGATCGAAGTCTTTAAGATATTAACAGCATAAATAAAGATAAACCATTTCCACTGGTTTGGGGATTCTAGTTTGGGACATGGTTTGAGAATTAGAGTCAGACCATTCTGGAGAAATGTTAGGAAGTACTTCTGTTCCAAAAAGGTAGGCACATATTTGGAACTCTTTTCCATAAATGGCAGTTGATTCTAGATCAGTTGTTAATTTTAAATATGAAATAGATAAATTTTTGTTAAGCAAAGTTATTAATGGATACAGGCTGAAGGAGTTACATGGAGTTAGGCCACAAATCACCCATGAATGGCTGAATAAGCTCTAGGGGCTAAATGGCCTAGTCTCATTCCTATATTCCAATGCTTGTTCTTTGAAATAGAAGTCAGTGTTCTGGAATAATTTGAAAGCTTCCAGAAGATTTGTGCATCTACATAATTTTTTTTAAATTAATTTGTCAGTAAACATCTTCCGAATGAGATGTTGGTGCCTTTTGTAGCTCCTCACACAGTCTACTTTCAGTTTTCATTCCCAGCCCCAGCCCATAGGTCAGTTCTGGGAAGGGGTTCAGATTAGGCAGTGCAGAGATATGCAGGCTGGGTTATCAGACTCTGGAGTTGGGAAGAGAATCCCTACTCCTCAGAAATGTTTTTAAAAAATCAATTGACCCACAAATTTAGCATTGAGATCTTAAACCTGCTCAGGCCATCCCATGAGTTTGATAGTATGCTTTGTGCCCCTTTTACTGTGCAGATAGACATATATCACATAACAATGTCCACCCCAATTAGCCATGTTGTGGAGGTGCTGGTGTTGGACTGGGGTGGACAAAGTCAGAAGTCACATGACACCAGATTATAGTCCAACAGGTTTATTTGAAATCGCAAGCTTTTGGAACACTGCTCCTTTGTCAAGTGAAGTCTTCCAGGTATGAACAGAAGAAGTCTTCACCTGATGAAGGAGCAGCGCTCAGAAAGCTTATGTTTTCAGATAAACCTGTTGGACTACAACCTGGTGTAGTGTAACTTCTGACTTCATCCCAATTAGAGTGTCCAACAAGATATCTGTACTTCAAAGTTATGCTGCTGATTAAATCATGTTATTCACTGTTCTATTTCTATCCATTTTATCAAAACAAACCTTTTTATATTAAATTACATAGTAAGAGGTCATTAATTTCGAAATAACGAAAGTCTGTAGTCTATTTCTGAGTGATGTCAGCTGCTGGAATAACAGATTTCAGGACGACTGAAGTAATACACATGTGAGTGAGATTTCATTTTTAAAAGTTATAATGTTGCTACAAACAGCTACCAAGAATCTTTCAGGTTTAATTAACTCTGTGTTCCATTCCAGGTCGAATCGATTCTGTCGTCTTAGAATGTAGCAGTACATTCTCTGATTTGAAGTGTGGAAAAGGACCTGTTGCTGAAAACACCTGAAAAAAAAGGTGCAGTGTTGTAGTGTTTCAGCCAAAATGGTAACATTCATGTTGTATCAGAGGAGAATCACATAAACTCAAATATAAGCAATCTCTCACATTTCTTTCGAGCCAAAATAATCCTCCAAAGGGATTTTGAATAAGATATATTGCAGTGTATTTGATAGTTGGTGCAATATGTTATTTCTTTGCAATGCTATTAGAATTAAAACAATATTCTCCCATTTCACAATAATTTCCCTCCTCATGTCATAGCATTGAAAATGGACAACTGTAAGAAAATGAGCATTTCATTCTGTCTGCATATTACATTAATACCCCTTAGCTCAACTGGTTCATTTGTCAGCCTTTAACAGATCCCTGTCTTTTTACACCCTGACCTTTTGGTCTGATTAAAAATGATCAATGCACACATTTACAATGAGCTGCTTTACGCTCATATCTGAAGATTCAGTCCTAGTCACTCATGCAGATAATAACAGTGGTCAAGTCACTTACTGACTCAGAGCTTCATTACATCCACAGGCTGTCAGCAAAATCCTTTTAACAGTCTTTGTCAATCGTGAGGAAAATTGACAGCAAATAGAAATAGGATTAGCAATGTAAATAAAATGTTACATGGATACTAATTCCATTGCAGGATCACTTCACACAATAGGACACGGATAACATTTTCTAATTTATTCTCAGAATAACATTAATAAAAATTGGTTTTATGTTCCAGTCATTATATGTATTTTGTCTAAAAATATTCATGGTAATAACTTTACAAACTGAAATTATGCTGCATTAAATAATTCCAAGACATTTTTGACTGCAATCAACAGCATTATGATTAAAAAATATTCAGTAATTTTTGTTTATTTGACTGTGATAAGAATATTTTTTTAAATTCACTAAATGACTTGAATATTAGCTATCACACCTGAAAGTTTGGGTGAATTAATTTTGCAAATAATGTAAAATAGCTTCAGCGTTATTTATTTTTCGTCCTCTACCATACTCAAAGTATACTCAAGGTTAAATTAAAGTCTGATCTAATAGATATTGTACACCATTGTGCTTCAGTACCAGGCTATAGTATTAATGGCAAGATAATTTCTATTTTAATATAACAATTATTACAAAGACACTCAATCATTTCCATTCAATTTTGAGATGTGCATTTTATATCTTGTCCTGCCATTTCCAAAATCCCACTGGATGCCAATATTTATTTAATGACATGAAAGTTTATGGTAGCAATTTATTCTTATTGTACAATGTTAACATATATTCATATAACAATGGAATAATATGAAATTCAATTTTAGATTGATCGATAGTATAATAAATTAGTGAATTCTAAAATTAATTTTAATTTTGTTTTTGTCAGTGAATGAAGAGATTCCATTAGTTGTTACATTGTAATTATTTTTCAGAAACTAACTGCTTTATTACTGAAAAGCTAATATTCAGTGTACAAAGTTCAGAAATGTTGGTGTATTAAAATCTTTTTACATTAATTATATGCTTATAACTGATTTATAGTTTTACTTATTACTTACCGTACTTCCGTTAAACAACTTAGGACATTTTAAAGAAACTATATAAATGCAAGTTATTGTTATCCAAACCATTGATAAGTAATGTAAAGAAACTTGCTCATTAGTAACTAGAACTAGCAGAAGAGATTAAATCAGTACTATGTTAGGTACCATCCTGTTTAAAAACTCAGAAGGCAAGATAAATCTGACAAATATAAGTGTCTGTTATCCAGAACTCAATGAATCTGTTAAAAACAGCATGGAAATGATAGCAAACAGTGTAATTGTTCAAATAGTACATTTCAAGCAAGTTCACTAACTTGCTATTTGAATAAAATAATTTTAAGTAAGCAGGTTGCTGTTAAATGTCAAGGAATAGATTTAAAGATGTGCATTTTAAGAGTTCTGTATAAAAACATTGTTCAATTATTTCTAGGCCACTATGAGTTAAATAATCCGCGGAATGCTTTACTAAAAACTTTAACAGTATGAACTGCAAAATACCTGACAAGCTCTGTCTTGCAAATATGTATGAATATATAAAGTAGGAGCAAATCAAGACCATTGCCCCCTTAAACCTATTTCACTATCCAATACGATCATGGCTGATCTGCTTGTGTTCAGAATTCCACCCTCCCATTTACCCCAAATAACCTTTGATTCCCCTGCCTAACAAGAATCTATATCCACCTTAACATATTCCATAACCCCACTTCTGAGGCTGAAAGTTCCACGTCACAAAACATTCTCCTCATCTCTGTCCTAAAAAAAGAGACATCTAACTTTGAGACAGTGGCACCTAGCTCCTGAATTGATCCACATGAATGAACATCCTTTCCACATCCAACTTGTCAAGACTAGTCAGGATCTTATTCATTTCAATCAAGTCACCCCTCACTCTTCTAAACATCACTGAAAACCAGCTCAAGCTATTTTCCAAGCTATTTTCATAAAACAAGCTACTAATTCCAGGTATAAATTTATTAAACCTCCTCAGAACCACTTACATGCTTCCTAAATATGGAGACCAAAATGACACACAATATTCAAGATGTGTTCTCACCAATTGCCTATGTAAATGAAGCATAATATCCTTATTTTTATGTTCAATTCTTCTCATAATAAAAGATGGCACCTCATTAGACTTCTTGATTCGGAGCTATGTCTGCATACTAACCTTTTGTAACTCATGCATGAGAACACCTAAATCCTTCTGCACCTCACAACTCCTTGGTCGTCCTCCCTTTAAGTAATACTCTGTTTTTCTACTGTTCCTGCTAAAATGAACAACTTCACATTTTCTCACATTATACTCCACTTACTAGATTTTGTTAATTCATTCAACCTATCAATATCCGAGGAGAAAGTGAGGACTGCAGATGCTGGAGATCAGAGTCGAGAGTGTGTTGCTGGAAAAGCACAGCTGGTCAGGCAGCATCTGAGAAGCAGCAGAGTCGACATTTTGGGCATAAGCAATTCCTGATGAAGGGCTTATGCCCGAAACACCAATTCTCCTGCTCCTTGGATACCGCCTAACCTGCTGTGCTTTTCCAGCACCACACTCTCAAACCTATCAATATTCGTTTACAAACTCCTTATATATTCCTCACAACATACTTTCGTTGTGCCATTTGCTTATTTAGCTTCATATCTGTGCTCTCCTCCTCAAAGTGATTGATGTGATATATAAAATGTTGAAGATGCAACACAGACACCTGCACCAATCCACTCATCATATCCTGCCAATCAGAAAAAGACTGATTTGTGCATGTCCTCTGTTTCCTCCTTCTTGACCTTTTAGTGATTCTCTGTTACCCTTTACATCTGACCAATCTCCGACTTGCCGCTTGTCTTCTTGCAGTTAAACTTTAACTTTGATGCTTTCCTTACTTTCTTTCATTAACCTTGAATGGTAGGTTAACTCTGTAAAGTTTTTCTTCATAATAAGATTATAGTTATTCTGAAAGGTTCTTTAAATGTCTGCCATTACATTTCTTGTTGATCTATTCACTAGCCTAGTATACCAGCTCACTTCATCCAGCTCAAGCTTTCAAGCCCAACGAGGTGCCCTTACTTAAATTTATAATACTAGTCTGAGACTCAGACTTCTTCCTTTCAAAAAGATTAAAAACATCAGTCATATTGTGGTCACTGCTACCTAGAGGTGCCTTTAGATATTTTCAAGGATATCATTACACACCTCTGGAACATGTGGGACTAGAATCTCGGCCTCCTGGCACAAAGGTGGGGATATGACCATTGCCCTATTACCTAGCAGTGCTGTTTCTCTGAAGTTATTAATTCATTTAATCCAAAATATGTTTAATTATAGTTGATGATTTATCAATTTAAATCATGAAACTTGTAGCAACTTTGAATCCGTCATCCACAACATGCACAGCACACTACCTGTACATTCTCAATAACCATGGAGTGAATAAATGAATGGCTCTGATTGCTCTGCGTTCTGCCTGCAGGAAAGTACTAAAAGGGGGAAATAGCAAAGGAAATTAGAATATAGAAATAAAAATGCATTCATGTTAATAAATTGCTTTTTGCATCTTTCTCAAGTGTGATTGAAGTGACAGCTATCATCACCAGTATGCTATGTGTTTAAACTACCAAGAAATGAAAGCACATGGTTAGCTCTTGCTAGGAAAACTGTTTTTAATCAGGTCATTTAAAACCTCAGTCAGATTCTCCATCAGGTGCTTCCTTACATAAATGTGCTGATCCAATATACTAATCCACCTTGGGTGACTTGGGCAATATATCAAGGTAATTGCCATATTAGGCTGCAAATTGGAGCTAAAATAACCAGATGCAAAAGAGATGGCCATATCACACTCTCTGGATGGATCTTAAAAGTTCAAGGAGAGTTCAAGCATTGAAAAGGCAATGGAAAGGGGTCAAGTGTAAGGAAATTGTTCATGTTCACGAGGAATAATCTTTACAAATATGTGATTTTAAAGGTGGTAATTTTCTACTGTCACACAGCTATTCATACTTCATTTAATTTTCCATAAGTCTTCTCCATACTCCTACCAGTGTAAAGAGATTTCACATTTAAAGTAGATTTAAAGACATAGTGGGCCCTATTTAACATTTCCTGAGATTATTTAAAACTAAATTTTGCTATTGGTACTGGCGCAAGCTAGGTTTTACAAAAAGAATAAAATAAATCATTTGATATTCACTAGTAGATCTGCCACAGTCACATTTATCATAATTAGATGAAAACTTTTATTATAAGGGTTGGAGCAATATACTAAGCAATGCATTATGTATTATTCAGCCTTTGAGCTAGAGCTTTATATCACTGCTGTGTCCCTATGATGTTGCAAAGTATATTTATTGCAAGCATATAGGAACAGGAATAAGCCATTCAGCCCATTCAGCCCATTCTGGATCTGTTGAACTTGAAGTCAATGAGAAAGATTTTTCTATTTATGGGAAAGGTTCTTTGGAATGGGGTTTGCGTGTAAGTCAAAACTGCCACCCAAGGTTAAAAGGAAGCAGTAAGAAATGGTACGTTTTCTTTCTCAATCTTTTTATGTTTGTTTTAAGGATGCTGCAGAGATTTACATGTATGACAAAGTGGGGCACTTGAAATATGATGTGTGTGTCTCAGAATTTTTCTTTATGAATTGTTCATACTCAGACATGGCCTTACAATGGAACAAAATCATTGGCTTCAATGCAGAGTAACTGATGATCTGCTACTTTGCAGATGTTGTACAATAAACCCCATAGGTGTCCCAGTGAATATAACATGCATCAAATCTCTGTAGTCTCAAATTTGCAGCCTCACACGAACGACAATCTACATCTCACACTAAATAGTACCGAATCACATTTGTTAATTAGGCCCCTCTGTATCGTGACAAAATATTGTTTTGTGCATATCCCCATCACTGGGTCACAGACACAATTTAAGACTGCCTGATGTTGAGCATAGTCATTGACTATGTGCTTCTAGTAATAAAAAATGGCTTCCCTGTTTCCTCATTCACCTAAAAACATCAAAGAACTGCGGATGCTAGAAATCAGAAACAAAGTCAGAAATTGCTGGGAAAAACTCAGCAGGTCTGGCAGCATAAATCTCATTTATTGGGTTTCTCCTTCACCCTTTGTTTATTTTGTGGTTTTGGAATATAATTGATGTCCTCTATGGTGAAGACTAACACAAAGTATTTATTCAACTCCTCTGCCATTTGCTGGTTCCCCATTATTATCTCCCCAGTCTGATTCCCTCAAGGGCCTTTACTCTCTACTCCTTTTCAGATATTTAAAGAAGTTCTTACTGTCTCTACTGTCTGCCATTTTTATTTTACTTGCCAGTTTGCCCATATGATTTACTTACGCCCTGTACATTATATTGTTGGCCACCTTTGCAAGCTGCTGAAAACCTTCCCAATCTTTGGTTGCCCACTAATCTTTGCCACATAGCATGTTTTGTTTATCAATTTGTTACTATCCTCTAATGAATCCTCCCTTTGTTACTAATTCACCTACCAGTGGGGAAAAACAAACTTTCTCTATTTACCAACTGAAACCCTGCCATAATTGTGACCACTCCGACCAAATCTCAAGTCAAAAATCTCTGCTGTACAGTTCCTGATCTTCATATCAATGTCTCAATTATATTCTTTTACTCCAGGTTAATGAATATAAATCTCACTTTGTCCAATGCATTCTTCACATTCTGCAATATGTACAATTGCACATAACATTCTTACTGTACCATAGCCAATATTTAATATCAATTCATTTCTAACACTTTGCCTTTTTTACCCAATACCTCCATATGCAAAGGCTGGATTTTTACATTGAGCCTTTTGCACTATCATGCAAATATCTGGGGCAAACAGGTCTTCATTGAATTCTGGTTGCTTTGGTTTTTATCTGAATGAGGTGGTATTTCTCTCAGCCTTATAGAGGATTTACTACATCATTCAGAAACTGCCCAATCAGAAGCCAGCAACTCTAACTACCTTTAGTGCCAAGCAGGAGCAGTGACCCTTGCTGATGTGACACGTAGGGCACAAGGTGGTGTTCAACAATGCTCCTGAATTAGGTCGGAGATTTCTCTGGGGCCAGGCTGACAGCCCCGGCATGGGCACTGTTGGGATTTAAATGACTCCACAGGGGATGATACCCCATCACCAAGTGTGGTGAAAGGGTTAAAATTGTGTCCCAATACATGTGTGAATCTAACCGGAATGGAGGTGTGCTTAGTCCCGTGTGAATCTTATTACACACCTCCCCGTGTGAATCTTCTTATCTGTATGTAACCAGAATGGAATGTGTTTTTTAGCCTTGCTCTGCTGTTCACATGAATGTTTATATCTGGAAAAGAGTATATCAGCTGGAAAAGTCTCCAGTTCGGTGAGTCTGCTCCGGGGTTACGTTTAACCGCCGAGCGTGGGTTGTTGGCAACCGCTCTACGATAACTGACGGCTCCCAGTTCCGGTAACATGTAGAGTGAGTATAAGCCAGACCCGTTGTAAGTATGAGACCTGGTTGTGGCGACGCTGCGGGGAATAAAATGCTCATATTCTAGTAGACTCGCCTCTTGGTCGTTTGTTCTGTGTCAGACTACTCTCCTACGAACCTGACCTTAAGAATTTTTTAAAACATTTTGGCGCTGCGAGCAGGGTCAATCGCAATTGAGGAGAGATTTTGATACAGAACAATGTTTTGGAAAAAGACTAAGAAACCAGAAGAACAAACTGTGGAGGTCCCGACCGTCCCGGGATGGCATGGACCGTGGCATGACGTGGCAGTTTGTTTGAGAAATGGTGGGGGGCGACCGGAGGAACCCCAGGGTCGCTGCTGTCCACCCTTGAGAGGATCCCAGTCCTGCCGAAGAACCCCTTGCCTGGGGTACAGCGGAGGATGTGGGCATGTCCAAAAAGCTGAAGCGGAGTTAACAGAATTGAATGGGATTGAACTGAACTGAACTGAGTGGAACTGAACTGAATTGAACTGAAGTGAATCAAATTGAACGGAACAAAATGGAACTGAGCTAAATTGAATTGAAATGGACGGAACTGAATTGAACACAATTGAATTGAACTGAACAGACCTGAACTGAGCTGAATTGAACTACACTGAATTGACTGAACTGAAATTAACTGAAACGAATTGAACTGAATTAAGCATAATGTAACACATGTATTGGGCCAAGCAGTGGAATGTGGTGTAAAATTATGTCCCAATACATGTGTGAATCATAATGTAACACATGTATTGGGCCAAGCAGTGGAATGTGGTGAAAGGGTTAAAATTGTGTCCCAATACATGTGTGAATCTAACCGGAATGGAGGTGTTGCTTAGTCCCGTGTGAATCTTATTACACACCTCCCCGTGTGAATCTTCTTATCTGTATGTAACCAGAATGGAATGTGTTTTTTAGCCTTGCTCTGCTGTTCACATGAATGTTTATATCTGGAAAAGAGTATATCAGCTGGAAAAGTCTCCAGTTCGGTGAGTCTGCTCCGGGGTTACGTTTAACCGCCGAGCGTGGGTTGTTGGCAACCGCTCTACGAGAACTGACGGCTCCCAGTTCCGGTAACATGTAGAGTGAGTATAAGCCAGACCCGGGAGTCTGCTCCGGGGTTACGTTTAACCGCCGAGCGTGGGTTGTTGGCAACCGCTCTACGAGAACTGACGGCTCCCAGTTCCGGTAACATGTAGAGTGAGTATAAGCCAGACCCGTTGTAAGTATGAGACCTGGTTGTGGCGACGCTGCGGGGAATAAAATGCTCATATTCTAGCAGACTCGCCTCTTGGTCGTTTGTTCTGTGTCAGACTACTCTCCTACGAACCTGACCTTGAGAATTTTTTAAAACACCAAGTCACACGTTATTTACATGTGGAGAGTCCTTACACTGATCCAGCTCCCTCAGTGCCAACTCTCAGAATGAATAGAAATTCTGACACTCCTGTTTACATCTGTCAGCCAGATCTCCCTGATTGGACTAGATTAACAGCCCCAAATGACCTCGTTGCAATCAGTACATCCTTACTCCTCTGAGTCCAAGGACAAAAGCAGGTCCTTCCCTTATAGTCCCTCCAGGGTGTTTTAATACCGGGTCAGGTTCCATCGATTCTACTTCTGATACAGGCAGCAAGAAATGCACAGTAGATCACCCTGTCATTGGAGCATCTCAGAAGAAATTCATTCTCTGCTTCAGGTGGCAAAGGTGTCGAAGCAGCAACACCACTGTGTCCAAGTCAGATTCTGAGGTATCTTCAATGCTTATTGGAGAGGGAGACCCCATGGTTTCAGGAACAATCAGAAAGGCTGTCAAGAAGCTAGGCACCTTTTGCTCCTGCACTGTTTGCTAGTTTGCATCTTTCATATGGTCCACATTTGTGTTCAGAACCATCACACCTACCTGACCTTTTATATCACTGGACCTGACCCCACATCAACCATGCCTGGTACCCATGCAGGGCTGGGCCAGTCCCATCATTCCTACACCAAACTTTGTCCTCTGAAGTAAACTGTCTCTCTCACTTGGAAGAGTCTTGTGTCTGGTATTGGCATTCCTGATGCCATTTCACCCATTCCTCACCACCACCAACATCCCCCCTCCCCCCCGCTCCACCCCCAGATCCAGGAAGATCAGATCTAACATGTTATGGAGTCTTCTCCCCATTAGCAACTCTGCTGCAGCTATGTCTGTAGCTGCATAGGGGTGTTCCGACAATCAAACAGGAACGGGAACAGTTTGGTATCGAGTGAACCTATAGGCTGTTTCTTCAAGCCTGCCTTCAAAGGTTGGACAGCTTTTTCCAGCAGACAATTGGATGATTAGTTCAGTGGTAACTGAACTTCTCAGAAGAGATTAGAACTGATGTTGTACCATTTAACTGGAAACGTTCCCCAGTGGAAGTTCTCAGTCTAGCCAAGGTCTTGTGCAAACCTAAGGTTTGGGATCCAGAGTGAATTTTGTTAAAGTGTAATTCTGCTATCTATCATTGAAATGGCAGAATGAAATGAGTCAAGGTTCCCAAATAATGGTATGATGCTTGCCCCAGCTCCAAGACAACTGGTGCAAGCAAATTTTTTCAGGCTTGTGCTTTTTTCTTGTCACCATTGAAGTAACTCCACAGAGACTAGTATCCTGTCACCAAGTCACCCTTTATTTACATCTGGAGAGTCCTTGACACTGGCCCAGCTCCCTCAGAGCCAGCTCACAGAGTGAACAGGATGTCTGACACTCCTGTTCTTATCTGTCAGTTCAGGGCTCCCTGAATGGACCCCATTAACAGCCTCACTCAGGGAACTCATAATCTATGAGGTCCACCTGGCTGACCCCTGTAATCATTACTGGGATGTTGGGGTTGTGGAAGGAAAGATGCATGTGGGGGACCACTGTTAGCACAGGAAACCCAGAATATATGTACACTGCGTTTCACTGACCTGCAGCCTACAGGGTTAAACCTTATGGGCTGTACATTGGAAATATGGCTCTTCCCACCACTTGCTATGGTGGAGGGCACAATGAGGAGGCCTTCACTTAGGCATTAATGGATACCACATGGGCAACCATTAATTCCCTATTACCCAAACCCATTAGGGTCAGGGATAGGCAGATGGTCACCCAAATTTACAGCCCCATGTGGATGGCCTGTAACATTCAACATAAAGACTCAATTCCCATTTTAGTTGCAACCTTTGTGCTGACTCAACCCAATCTTTCAGCCCCTCTACTCCATTGGGTAGTATGGTGGTTCAATGGTTAGCATTACTGCCTCACAGTGCCAGGGACCAAGGTTCAATTCCCTGCCTTGGGCTCCTGTCTGTGTGGCGTTTGTGTATTTTCCCTGTGTCTGCGTGGGTTTCCTCCTACAGTTCAAAGCAGTGCAGGTCAGGTGAATTAGCTATGCTAAATTGCCCATAGTGTCAGGTGCATTAGTCAGGGGTAAATATAGGGGAACGGGTTTGGGTGCGTTACTCTTTGGAGGATCAGTGTGGACTTGGTGGGCCAAATGGCCTTTTTCCACACTGTAGGGAATCTAATATAATTGGGAACTTTACCGATCGGGATATAATTTTTTTCATTTCTTTCAATTTTCTGTTGCTTGTTGCCACTAGGACTTTGTTAATTCTGTAGCATGGGGCTTACATTTTAATAGGGTCTCTTCACAAAAAACACAACATCCAAGAATACAGAAACAGGAACTACATGAAGCAGAGGATGGCAGGGTTTTTTTTAGTTTAGTTGACACGGCTTGTTAACCGTCAGACCCAACATTCTCTGTTAGTGCCATCCTGTGCTACACAATTTAAAAACATCGAAAGATTGATCTTTCATAAACTAATGGTCAACAAAATGACAGGAATATTGAGAAAATCTCAAATCCTACAATAGGATATTTTGGTCTAAAGACCTGCTATGTGGGAATTTTTAACTCCAAGGCTTCTGCAACTGTTAAATATACAAATCCAATGCAGATTTTTACTTTATTTATTTTCCTCTCATATAAGAATGAATATTAAATGTGACGAATCCTTCTTCAGTTGTAGGTCATTTGAGCTGTAAGCCAGCATTCTATCATTTATTTTTATGGGCATCACTGGCAAGGCCAACATTTATTGCCAATTTTGAAAGAAAAGCCAATCATATTGTTATAGGTGTGGAGTCACATGTAGGCCAGACCAGTTAAGGTTACTTGCTCAGTGCTCCTAGCCTCTGGCCTTGTCTTGCAGCTGCAATATTTATATAGCTGGTCCAGTTCAGTTTTTGGTCTCCTTCAGTGTTGCTGGGCAGCTCAACACCACCTTCCCAAGATCAGCTAGAGATGGGCAATAAATGCTGTTGCAGCAGTGTGTACTATCTACAAGATGCATTGCAGAAATTCACCAAATAGGTGGTACTTAGTGGTTAGCACTGCTGCCTCACAGCTCCAGGGACTGGGTTCAATTCCAGCCTCGGGTGACCGTGTGGAGTTTGCACATTCTCCTCCTGTCTGCATGAGTTTTGTCTGGGTGTTCCGGTTTCCTCCCATAATCCAAAGATGTGCAGGTCAGATGAATTGGCCTTGCAAAATTGCCCATGGTGTTAGGTGCAATCATCAAGGTTAAGCATAGGGTAGGGGAATGGGTCTGGGTGGGTTACTCTTTGGAGTATTGGTGTGAAACTGTTGGGCCGAAGGGCCTGTTTCCCTACAAATCTAATCATCAGACAGCACCTTCCAAACCCATGACCACTTCTGTCTAGAAGGACAAGGGGAATAGAAATATGGGAACATCACCATCTGCAAGTTCCCCTCCAAGCAACTCACCATCTGATTTGGAAATATATCACCGTTCCTTCACTATCATTGGCTCAATATCCTGGGATTCCCTCCCTAATGGCATTGTGGGTCAACCCACAGCAGGTGGATTGCAGTGATTGAAGAAGACAGCTCATCACCACCCTCTCAAGGGCAACTAGGGACAGGCAATAAACACTGGCCAGCCAGCAACACCCAAATCCCACAAAATGAATTTTTTTTAAAAAGACTACCTATCATTTGCACCATTTTCATTCATTCACTCTCGCCATCCCAACTCACCTCTGGTATTAGTAACCCTGCATGCCTTCTGCAATGACTACTCACTCACTTTTGTCACCGCCCCACCTTTCCACAGCTGTACCACACACTCTCATCTCACTCAATTCCTCCCTTTCAGGAAAAGAAGTCCATAACAGGCTGAAAGGGCCAAGGCAGTTGGTGAGTCACCTCCTCAGCCCTGATGATCTCAGTGTTGGCCGGCAAAGAGGGAGACCATTTGTGCAGAGATGGTGCAACCTTCATGTTCCAGAAACCAAGTATGAAACAGTTTTCATTGTCACGTCTTCTCCCATTGCCTCCCCCAGCATTGTTAACGAGCCACAACATCTACCACTCAGTTACGAGGTTCTCTCTTTCATCTTTTGCAGGTATCAATGAGACATTCGTGGTCTCACGGTCAAGGGGCAACTCCATAACATGTGCCGTCCTCCCTCGCTGAGGAAGACAGTATGGCTTCTTCAGAGGAATCATTGGCAAGGCTACCTCCTGTACCCTCCACCAGCTCCGATACTGACACCGCTGTGGCTATGTTGGCTTGATTAGAGACTGGAGGCTACCTCCACCTACACAGATACAGATCCTGAAGTGGCTCTTTTGGCTGGATTAGGGTCCGGAGCATGTGCTGGTAAGCACCTCACTGTCACATCACTGCAACTGATGAAGGGAGAAATGCCCAGGTCTCTGGCACTCGGAGCACTGCCAGAAACCAGGCAGCCGCTCACCCCCAACACCCACTTCTCCCCCACCAACCACCCTCCCTCCCCGTACTCCCAGCAGGAGAGGAGCTCATGGTGCCAGTCATTAATAATTTCATACAAAGACACAAGAGAAGAGGTGAGTTTGTCAGTGCCATTTGACAAACTGGATCAAAGGTTGGGGGAGGAGTCCACGAACATGATCTATGTGTCCTGCTGTGTCCATCGACAGTTTGACAGCTGTGATGGACAGCCAGATCCAGCAGAATGCTGGTTACTGAAGATCCACATGGAGTTGCACTTCACAACTGCACCTTTGATGCTCAGCAGCAACAGCAAAGTGGCAAGAGAATAAGCCCCCTTTCCACATCACTCCAATTGCCCCTTTCTCTCTCAGAGACAGGTAAGGGTCAGAGAGTATCCAGCCGGGGGAAAAACCACACACCCTAAAGCATCCCATCTCAGGCCTCTCTACATGTACCCTGCCTGCGATCCTTAACCCTATGGGCGATCAAGCCAAGGAGGTGAGAGTCAGGGTACGTTCAACACCTCTGGGTCCTCTAGACATTATCATACGATGCACCCCTCTCCCCGCAACACCCCAAAACCCAAGGCCAATTGGCCCCACTGTAGCGAAGGTTCCTACCATCACAGCTGCAGACCCTGGGGCTGCATCTACACTAAGTGGCAGGACAAGATCGAAAGAATACCTTCTGAGGACAAATGTGTGCCCTGGATGAGACTTCATTCTAAGTAGTAACATTTGTAAGCATCCTACCTTATTAAATCCTTAGTTGCCTGATTGACTGTCATTTTAGCTGCAGCTACAAGGAATGAAATTACAGAAGCTATTCTTGCTTAGCACTACACAATGTTAACACACTTCCTTTCCCTAATATCCATCATAGTCATGTTGAATGCAGGAGCACCAGATGTTGTGAAGCCTTCCAACAACTTTTAACCTTAACTTGTATTGCACAATGGAAAAAGCAAAGAAAGAAGAAACAAAAAAGCTGCATTTGGGAATAAACAGGGTCTGCTTACTTTTCCAGTGGCAACAAATTTACAGTCAATAAATGGTGACTTCTCTTAACCGAGTCCTATTGGGTTCTGACTGGCTTGTTGTGCCTGAGGATGCTCTGCTGTGTCATGGTGAAGGTGATGCTCCTCAGTGCTCTCAGCTCCCTCCTCAGAAGACGGCTTCTGTTCTCCTTTCTCTTCATCATCCATCGCATTCCCTCTTTGCTTGCTCCAGTTGTGCAGAGCATAGCACATTCAGATTATGTGGCACACTCTGTCCAGAATTTACTGGAACACTCCCTCATACCCATCCAAGCATCAGACCCTCATCTGCAAGAGACCACAATGACCAAGATGGAAGAATTGGGCTGCTTTTGTATCTACGTTCAGTAGGGGAGGTTGTGTAACATAGTCACCAAGCATGGTCAGGGAGGAGAGCCCTGGTATCCCAGCAGCCATCGTCATCAGGCATTCTGATGTTAAACAAAATGAGAATTTGAGAGTTCTCAAGGGACAGGCTTTTGGAGAGTTTCCAGTTGCCTGACACAGAACCCTGAGATGTCGTCCTCATGATCACAGATCATTTACACATTGGTGAACTGGAATCGTTTTTGTTGCTGAACTCAGCCACATTTTGATCTGGCCCTCTCAGTATGATGTCCAGAGCCTGCTGCACCTGGGGGGAGCCAGCAATATTAGCAAAGTACTGACCTTGACAAGGGGAAACACAAAGAGGCGATGTAATCTGGCACATACTGTATCAGTGACAGCTCTCACACCTCACTGGGGTAGTGTGCTGCAAATCAAGCCCTCTATTCCCAGAGACCTCACTAAACATAACCATTTTTAAAAGCATGCAGATTTCCCCAATTTATTTATCCTTCAGATCCAGGTTGACAGAAAGCACTGACCAGATTTCTGTACCACACAAAAACTACTACTTATGACAAATAAAGAGATTCCACCTGGAGGTAAACTAAAACATTAAAAATAACAGCAGGAGTAGACAATTCAGCATTTCAAGCCTGTTCCACCATTCAATACGATCAGGCCTGCTCATCCAACTCAGGACCCTGTTCCTGCTTTCTCCCATACCCTTTGATCCCTTTAACTCTAAGCTCTATATCTATCTCCTTGTTGAAAACATTCAATGTTTTGACCTCCACTGCGTTCTGTAGCAGAAAGACATTTCTCCCCATCTGCTGAGATGGTTCTTGTGTTGATCAGAATGCTGCTCCTCAGTCTTCCTTCTCCAGATGTAGAAACAACAAGAGCTGGTTCACACTTACAAAAGGTACCTGACTTATTAATTAAAAGTTATCTCATCCGCCCAAACTACTAACCCTTCCTTACTCTCAGTGTCTCCTACTCAATCACTATTGAGATCTCATCACCTCTCCTGATCATGTATGAACACTTACCGCTCTTGTTTCCTCCTCCGAGGGATTAAATTTTGAACCAGTAGAATTATATGTTCATGTGTGAGAGCCATTGAGTGGATATGATACAGGCAGGAGTTTGTGCATTGCCATGTTTATTGGGAATGCCACCAAACAGCTTGCATACAATGTCACAGAAGCAGCGGTAATGTGAGTAATGATGTTGGTACTGCCTAACTCCGAGGCGTGCCCTCACCCCAGGGAAGAAGGTGGTAGCTGGAGAGGACTAAGTAGTGGTTAGAAAAGCATAGGCACTCCTCACCCACAATCTGAAATAGCACCCCTCTCACTGTCACCTTTCCCTCAGTAACCCAAGACTCCATGGATTGCTCCTCAATAAACTCCCGAACCATTACTGACCAAATCCTCTGAAGAAATCATGGGCCCCTTGGCTAGAGAGCTGTCAATTGTTGACAGCTTACTTTTCAGATTGATGTCTCAACAGCGCCCCGACTGACCTATCTGAAATTCCTGCTTGATCTGACCTTCAGGACTGACTATGATCCAATCTATGGACTGCAAGAACATAGATCCCTGGTAAGACCAAGTGCCAGGTATGATATTGATGGAGCACAATGCTGCATGCATTGTCCACCCCCTGTCTGATAGTAGATTGATAGTTCAGTCTCCCACCATTACAGGCTGCCTGCCTCTCCCGCTGCACTTGTGACACAGTCACAGCCACAGTGACAGGCAACTTGAAACTGAAGATCCTGTGAAGTAGGAAAGTAACACAACCCACATTGATGCTGGCAGTTTGTGAGTCAGTGCTGAAGCCAGTGTGTGCTAAGAAAGCAAAGTGAGCCAGAAAGAGGCTGCCAGACTCCAAGTAAACAGTAAAGGAATTAGAAGGCTAAGAGCCATAAAATGCACATGCCCTGTCAGTACAAAAATACTCATTATCGAGACGTGAGGTGCATGCTGTTCCTGCATAAAGACCGACCTCAAAGACTATAAGAAAATAGGTTCAGCAGTGGACCATTCAGCCAATCCAGTTTGCTCCATCAACCAGTGAGATCATGGCTGATCTAATAATCTTCAACTCCATTTTCCAGGCTTATCCCCATACCCTTTGATTCTCTTACTGATGAAAACATTGTCTATTACAGCCTTGAATCTACTTAACAACCCAGTCTCAATAACCTTTCACAGTAAAGAATTCCACAGATTCACTACACTCTGAGAGGAGAAATCCTTCCTCATTTGTATCACAAATGGGGACCACCAATCCTGAGATTAAGTCCTTTAGTCCTAGATTCTGCCATAAGGTCAAACACCTTCTCTGACCTCTCCTGTCAAGCAACTTAAGAAGTGCATATGTTTTGATAAATTCTCCTCTCATTCTTCGAAACTCCAATGGGTACAAGTCTCAACTACTCAAGCTCTCCTCATAAGAAAGTCCCTGAAACACCTGGCAGAAGCGTGCAAATCATACCTGTCCTTAAGTTCCAAAATCTAGGAGTAGAGGGTTTAGTCTCAGAGTTAGAGGTCCCTATTTATGACAGAAATGGCTCACATCAACTCCAGCCTCCCAAATTGCCTTGATCCTTTGCAAATCACCAACCGGAGCAAGAGGTCCATGGCAAATGTCATCTCTCCTGGCCCAATACTCATTCCTGGATCATATGGACAAGGATACCTATATCAGGCTCCTACATATTGACTACAATTCCGCCTCAACATCATAATTTCAAGCAAACTATAGGTGCACCTGAGACTGATGGGATAGGTGATATCATTTTACTGCCTTCAGTTCAAAATCAACATAGAATGCATTGAGCTCATCAGGTAAGAATGTAGTGTTGCCCACAATTCTGTTCGGCTGTGCTTTGTAGCCTATTGTGCCATGTAAGCCTTGCCACAAATGGCAAGTGTCCATGTGGTTAGCTTTGGTCTCAGTTTTAGTTTGGTATTTGCTCTTGGCATCTCTGAGAGCCTTATGAATGCCTTGATTTCCTGCATAGGCCAGGGTTACCTGACTTGACTGCCTGAAGTTCAGTAAGAAGTGGATCTCCCTGGTCTTCGATGGTGTTATGAAGATGTAGGTGTACCTTTAAGAGAATTAAAAGCAGCAGAACAACCAGACACAGCACCAAGTGTTCTCAATAAGGCAACAATGTAACACTGGGTCGAACAACTTGATTAGTTCATTGCCTGGGGACAAAAACAAATTCAAATTTGGCCAATCTATTTAAATTATACCCTGAAAAATATACCAATTTCCAATCAAGTTTGATTTGAGTATATTGGCAGTTTTAAAAGCCAATGACAATCCGATGCTTTGGGGGGTGGGGGGGGGGGGGGGGGGGGGTATAAGACTGAGGAAAATTGAACAGTTGGGAGGAGAACTGCCGAGTTCTAGCATGTAACAGACTGCTTGAAAAAAATCTCTCTCAAAAGTTATTTTTCAATCAGTAACCTGTGACGCAGAAATTCCAAACAGGGAGAAAAGAAGACACAGAAAGATCCAAAGACAAGAACCTACAGCTGCCTGGTTTTGAAATAAAAAGTGTTGTTTTGTAAATCTGAATTGGGTGTTTTATCAGACTACTATCATAGAAGGGAAGGTAAAAGATTGGTTACAAAAAGAAATTGTAAATAGTGGTTAATTAATTATTCTTTGTTATACTTTAAGAAATAAAATTGTTAATTTTTACTTTGAATAGTTCTTGGCCACTCAAATTTGTACAGATTACAGCACAGGATAAATCTTTTCTGTTTACCTCATGTCATAACAGTTTGGTGCTCGTCTGGGATTTGAACTGGTTTAGACAGATTTGAAAAGATTTGAGGGTATGAAAAATCCCAGCAGATTTAAACACATGCAGGTTAGTGTCCAGGATCTTTAAATAAGATGCAGGTAAAACAACTTGTTTAATTTTGGTGACTTGTGGTTGATTAAATTAAATGTGAGAGAAATTGCTCTTAAAATTGCAAAAGCAATTCTAGGATTTGAAGAAGATTCTCAAATTTGCCAAGAAAGTTTAGAAGGAAAGAAAAATGTCATACTTTTAGAGTTAGCAAATAAGTTAGATTTTGGTTTAACCAAGGACAGAAGTAAAACTGAAATTGTAAAGGGGTGACTCAAACACTTAGATGTATCAGGGAAACAGACAAGTGCAGTAGAGGAAGGAAAACTTAAATTACAATTAAGGAAAATTAAGTTAGAAAATAAACAAAGAGAGAGATAGGAAAGAGAGAGGAAAAGAGAAAGGGAAAGAAGAGAGAATAAAGAGAAAGAGAGAGAGAAGAGAAAGAGAGAGAGGGGTAAAAGAGAGAGAAGGTTCTTGGCTGAGCAAAGAGAGAGAGAAGAAAGGGAGAAGAGAGAGAAAGAGAGAGAGAATTTGAACATGAGAAGTTGTGACTTAGTCAGCAAAGTCAAGTTAACAGGATGGAGATTAAAAAAGAGGGTAGAGATATATATAAATATGTCAAAACTCTGCCACATATTGATGAAAAAGATGTTGAAGCTTTCTTTATTTCATTTGAAAAATTGGCTAGGCAGATGGAGTGATCCGAGAATTTATGGGTAATGCTAGTTCAGACTAAATTGGTAGGCAGAGCGAGTGAGGTATTTGCCACATTGTCAGATGAAGTGTCAAAAGATTATGAAGAGGTTGAACAGGCTGTTTTAGGTGTATATGAATTGGTACCAGAAGCATATAGACAGTAGTTCAGAAACACAAAGAAGGAACCAGGTCAGACTTATTTTGAGTTCAAAAGAATTAAACATAGTCATTTTGATCGATGAACATTTGAAGTTCTGCGAGAGATTTTTCTGCTGGAGGAATTTAAAAACTCATTTCCAGAGATGGTAAGAATTCATGTGGAGGAACAGAAAGTTCAGGAAGTGAGAAGGGCAGCAGAATTAGCAGATGAGTGCATGCTGGTGCATAAGACAAGCTTCTGGCCAGAAATTCATCCTGTGAGGAAGCTGAGAGAAGGGGAGATCTGACACTACGAGATTTTACCACTGGATAAAAAGGAAGCCTAAGAGGGTGGAAAGGAGGTGAAAGGCCTTAGGTGTTTCTACTGCAGTAAAGTGGGACATGTAGAGACACAGTGGTGGTCATTAAAGAAAAGCACTGTGGGAAAAGATGGATAAAAGAAGCTAAGCCAATGGCATTAGTGAAGGTAGTAAAGGAGACCCCCAAGAAGAGCCGAGGAGCTGCAGGGGAGTGTACAGCCAGGGCAGGGGCTGGGTATGGAGTTAGTACCTGATCCCTACAAAGAATTCACCTCTGTGGGTAAAGTTTACTCTGACAGAACAGGGGGAGAAGGAGAAGAAGGTATAATTGTGAGGAATACAGGATCTAACCAGTTGCTGATAATAAGGGATGAGAGAATATGCACTCTCTCTGATCTGTTTTCCGAGAGTGTGGTAACTTGTGGGATAGATGGACTGAAATTTACCATTCCCCGATGTAAGATCAGTTTCCCAACTTAAGACTGGGTGTAACTGTGGGAGTGATTGACAGTGTGTCAGTTCCAGAAATTCAGTTTGTTCTTGGGAATGATTTGGCAGGATCCAAGGTGGGAGTGACACCCATTGTTGTGGAGAAGCTCAAGGAAGACCAAGAAACTGAAGGGGTAAAACAGAAATATCATGGTATTTTCCCAGACTGTGTGGTAACTAGATCCTACCATCACAAGCCAAAGCATGAAGTGAAAAGTAAACAGAAAGATGAAGGAATTGAGGTTCAGTTAGCGGATATCCTGTTTGACGTAATAGTGCAGGAAAAACCTAAAAAGGCAGAAGGTCAGAAAGAGGTTTTTACTCCTGAAAGGCTAAGAGACTTGCAGCAGCAAGACAAGATGATAAAAGGTATATATGTGGATGTGTACTCTGAAAAGAAGGCAGAGAATATTCCGGAGGGTCATGATCTGTAAGATAGAATCCTCAGATGGAAGTGGAGACCATGGCAGGTTAGTGCAGAGGAGAAATAGACCAAAATGCTCCAGATTGTGTTGCCGATAGCATACAAACAGAAAGTGTTACGGGTAACACATGAACTACCGGTAGGAGGTTATCTAAGAGTACAAAAGACTCAGGCTAAGGAACAAAAGCGTTTTGATTGGCCTGGAATGCACAAGGATGTGATTAACTTTTGCCGTATGTGTCCATACATGCCAAATGATAGGTAAGCCACAGGCGGTAATAAAACCAGCACCCTAGTTGCCAATTTGAAGAACCTCTCAGTTATAATTAATAAGTACTTTGCGTCAGTAATATCCCAACAATTAAAGGGAGTCAGGGGGCTGAGTTGAGTATGACTAAAGAGAAAGTGCTAGAAAAGCTAAAAGGTCTTAAAATTGATAAATCTCCTGGCCCTGATGGGCTACATCCTAGAGTTCTGAGGGAGGTGGCTGAGGAAATAGCAGAGGCGTTGGTTGAGATCTTTCAAAAGTCACTGGAGTCAGGGAAAGTCCCGGATGATTGGAAGATCGCTGTTGTAACCCCCTTGTTCAAGAAAGGATCAAGACAAAAGATGGAAAATTATAGGCCAATTAGTCTAACCTCAGTTGTTGGTAAAATTCTAGAATCCATCATTAAGGATGAGGTTTCTAAATTCTTGGAAGAGCAGGGTCGGATTAGAACAAGTCAACATGGATTTAGTAAGGGGAGGCCTGACAAACCTGTTGGAGTTCTTTGAAGAGGTGACAAGTAGGTTAGACCGGGGAAACCCAGTGGATGTGGTCTACCTAGACTTCCAAAAGGCCTTTGATAAGGTGCCACACTGGAGGCTGCTGAGCAAGGTGAGGGCCCATGGTGTTCGAGGTGAGATACTGGAATGGATTGAGGATTGGCTGTCTGACAGAAGGCAGAGAGTTGGGATAAAAGGTTCTTTTTCGGAATGGCAGCCGGTGACAAGCGGTGTCCCGCAGGGTTCGGTGTTGGGGCCGCAGCTGTTCACATTATATATTAATGATCTGGATGAAGGGCATTGGGGTCGTTCTAGCGAAGTTTGCCGATGATACAAAGTTAGGTGGACAGGCAGGTAGTACTGAGGAAGTGGGGAGGCTGCAGAAGGATCCAGACAGTTTGGGAGAGTGGTCCAGGAAATGGCTGATGGAATTCAATGTGAGCAAATGCGAGGTCTTGCACTTTGGAAAAAAGAATACAAGCATGGACTACTTTCTAAACGGTGAGAAAATTCGTAAAGCCAAAGTACAGAGGGATCTGGGAGTGCTAGTCGAGGATTCTCGAAAGTTAACATGCAGGTTGAGTCCGTGATTAAGAAAGCGAATGCAATGTTGTCAATTATCTCAAGAGGGTTGGAATATAAAAGCACTGTTGTGCTACTGAGACTTTATAAAGCTCTGGTTAGGCCCCATTTGGAGTACTGTGTCCAGTTTTGGTCCCTACACCTCAGGAAGGACATACTGGCACTTGAGTGTATCCAGCGGAGATTCACACGGATGATCCCTGGAATGGTAGGTCTAACATATGAGGAACGGCTGAGGATCCTGGGATTGTATTCATTGGAGTTTAGAAGATTAAGGGGAGATCTAATAGAAACTTACATGATAATACATGGCTTGGAAAGGGTGGACGCTAGGAAATTGTTTCCATTAGGCGAGGAGACTAGGACTCTTGGACCCAGCCTTAGAATTAGAGGGGGTAAATTCAGAACAGAAATGCGCAGACATTTCTTCAGCCAGAGAGTGGTGGGCCTGTGGAATTCATTGCCACAGAGTGCAGTGAAGGCTGGGACGCTAAATGTCTTCAAGGCAGAAATTGATAAATTCTTGATGTCACAAGGAATTAAGGGCCATGGGGAGAATGCGGGTAAGTGGAGTTGAAATGCCCATCAGCCATGATTGAATGGCGGAGTGGACTCGATGGACCGAATGGCCTTACTTCCGCTCCCATGTCTTATGGTCTTATGGTCTTATAATTGTGTAGGTCCCCTCACAAGAACTAAAAGTGGGAACCAGCACTTGTTAACCATATGGATGCGTCTGCCAGATTTCTGGAGACAATTCCATTACAGAGTATCAAAGCAAAGAAAGTGGTATAGTAGCTTTCATCATATGGTATGGGCTACCCAGAGAGATTCAGTCAGACCAAAGGTCAAATTTTACTGCTAGCCTGTTTAAGGATGCAGCATAGTTTAGGTATGCAGCACTTTAAATCTATTGCGTATCATCCTGAATCCCAGGGAGCTTTAGAAATGTACCATTAGATCTTCAAGACCATGTTGAGAGCATACTGTCAGGATTACCTGAATGATTGGGATAAAGGTATCCCATTCGTATTGTTTGCCATTAGAGATGCCCCAAATGAATCTACTCAGTTCACTTCCTTTGAGTTAATATTCGGTCATGAAGTGAGAGGCCCTTTGAAATTACTTAAAGAAAAATTGACAGGACCAAAGTTGGAGATCTCATAATTAGATAATGTATCGAAGGTGAGGGAGAGATTAAGTTGAGTAAGTGAGTTAGCTAAACAGCACCTAAAGAGGGCACAGTGTCGTATGAAACAGGTGGCAGATAAAACTCTGAGATTCAGATGTTTTCCCAAGGGGATGAAGTGTTAGTACTGTCACCAGGAATAGGAGATCACTTCAAAGCCAGGTTAAGTGGTCCCTATCAAATTGAGAAAAAGTTGAGTCAGTAAAGATGTCAGATAGACAAAAAGGTATCGGATGTGTGATGTGAACATGTTGAAAGCGTTTTAGACTAGAGAGAAAGAATTGGAGAAACAGGTGTTAGTTACTGCCCCACGGAGTGAGGAATTAAATCCAGATGATATGGATTTTGAGGTGCCTCAAAATAGATTAAACAATGAAGAAGTCCGTGAGGAGTGGGATAGGTTAGTAAGCTACCTGTCTCAGGAGCACAGAACGGAGCTGAAAGATTTGCAGTACAAGGATATATGTAAGAATCAAATAGGGAGGACTAATGTTATTGTACATGAAGTAGACGTAGGGAGTACTGCTCCGATAAAACAACATTCCTATGGGCTTAATCCTCTCAAAGACAGACAGGTCCAAATGGAGGTGGAGGCTCTGCTCGATGAGGACATCATTGAACCAAGCCAGGGCGAGTGGAGTTCACCGATCATCTTAGTTCCCAAACCAGACGGGACTCAATGATTCTGCATGAATTATTGGAAGGTCAGCGCCATTACAAAATCAACTAGGAGAAAGTGAGGACTGCAGATGTTGGACATCAGAGTTGAGGGTGTGTTGCTGGAAAAGCACAGCAGGTCAGGCAACATCCGAGGATCAGGAGAATTGACATTTCAGGTATAAGCCCTTCATCAGGAATGAAGCTTGTGGGCCGGAGGCTGAGAGATAACTAGGAGGGGGGTGGGTTTGGGGGGAAGGTAGCTGAGAAAATGATAGGTAGATGAAGGTGAGGAAGAAGGTGATAGGTCGGGGGATAGGGTGGATTGATGGGAAAGGTGATGGACAGGTCAGGAGGGCAGTGCCGAGTTGGAGGCTTGGGACTGGGATAATGTGGGGGGGGGGGGGGGGGGGGGGGGGGGTGGGGGGGGAGGGGAGAAATGAGGAAGCTGTTGAAATCCACATTTATCCCATGTGGCTGCAAGGTCCCAAGGTGGAACATGAGGCGTTCTTCCTCCAGGTGACAGGTGGTAATGGTTTGGCGGTGGAGGAGGCCCAGGACCTTTATGTCCTTGATGAAGTGGGAGGGGGAGTTGGAGTGTTCAGCAATGGGGCGATGGGGTTGGTGGGTGCCAGAGATGTTCTCTGAAACGATCCACAAGAAGGCATCTTGTCTCCCTGATGTAGAGGAGACCACATTGGGTGCAATGGATACAGTAGATGACATTGGTAGAGGTGTAGGTTAAGTTTTGACAAATGGGGAAGGATCCTTTGGGGCCTTGGATGGAGGTGAAGGGAGTGGCGTGGGCACAGGTTTTGCACTTCCTGCAGTGGCAGGGAAATGTGTCAGGAGTGGGGTGTGGGCTGGTGGGAGGCTTGGACCTGACAAGGGAGTCACAGAGGGAACGGTCTCTCTAGAACACTGATAGGGGTGGGGAGGTGGGAAGTAAATGTCTTGTGGTGGGGTCCGTTTGGAGGTGGCGGAAGTGGCAGAGAATTATGCAATGCATGCGGAAGTTGGTGGGGTGGAAGGTAAGGACCAGGGAGTTCTGTCCGTGTTGAGTTGAGATGGATGGGGTTCAAGGGTGGTGATGCGTGAAGTGGACGAGATGCGTTGGAGGGCATTGTCAACCACGTGGGAAGGGAAGTTGCAATCTTGGGAGAAGGAGGCCATCTGGAACTTTCTAAGGTGGAATTGGTCATCCCAGGAACAGATCTGGCGGAGATGGAGGAACTGGGAATGAGGGATCGTGTTTTTACAGGAGGTAGGCTTGTAGTAGATGTCTGTGCTTAGTTGGTTGCTGGGCACAGTGATGGAGAGTTCCAGGAAGGGAGGAAGGTGTCCCAAGATGTTCCCAGTGATTTTGAGGTCGGGGTGGAAGGTGTTGGTAAATTGATGAACTGTTCAACCTCCTCGTGGAAGATGAGGTGACACTGATACAGTCATCAATATAGCAGAGGAACAGGTGGGGTGTGGTGCCAGTATTACTGCGGAAGATGGACTGTTCCACATATCCGACAAACAGGCAGACATAGCTGGGTCCCATGCGGGTGCCAATGGCTACCCCTTTGGTTTAGAAGAAATGGCAGGATTGGAAGGAAAAGTTGTTGAGGGTGAGGACCAGTTCAGCCAGGTGGATGAGAGTGTCGGTGGAAGGGTACTGGTTGGGACGGTGTGAGAGGAAGAAATGGAGGGCTTGGAGATCGATGTGTACAAGGACTGGATGTCCATAGTGAAGATGAGGCATTGGGGCCAGGGAAATGAAAATCTTGGAGGAAATGAAGGACGTGGGTAGTGTCACGAACATAGATGGGGAGTTCCTGGACTAAGGGGGACAGTACAGTGTCGAGGTAGAAAGAATGAAGTCGGTGGGACAAGTGCAGGCTGAGGCAATGGGGCGACTGGGGAAGTCAGGTTTGTGAATCTGTTACAAAATCAGATTCATATCCAATTCCTAGATTGGAAGACTTATCTAGAAAGTCAGACAAGCCAGTTACATTACCAAGTTGGACTTAATGCGTGGTTACTGGCAGATACCTTTATCAGAGACAGCAAAAGAAATTTCGGCATTTGTAACCCCAAGTGGGCTATATCAGTTTAAAGTGATGCCGTTTGGAATGGAGAACGCACCCGCCACATTCTAAAGATTCATGAACAGGATTGTGGCTAGTTAACAAACCATGCAGTCTGGTTAGACAATGTAGTGATCTTTAGGAAGTCCTGGAAAGATCATAGTTAGCAGAGCTCTTTGAATGACTACTAGAAGCAAAACTGGTGATAAATTAAATAAAATGGAATTCGTGAAAGCAGAGGTGATGTTCTTGGGACATAACATCGATCATGGAAGGTTGGCCTCACGGAACACAAAGGCGAAGGCTATTGGGGAAATTCCACGGCCAACCTCAAAGAAAGAGGTGCTTCAATTCTTTGGATTCAGCGGATTCTGTTGGAAGTTTGTTCCAAACCTCAGCAGTGTAGTGGCAACATTAACCAATTTGCTGAAGAAGAACACAAAGTTTCGGAGGACAGAACAATGTCAGGAGGCATTCGACCAGTTGAAAGCAATATTAATCACCAAACCAGCTTTCGCTCCACCAAACTTTTCAAAACCTTTTAAAGTCACCATCGATGCTAGTGACATTGAATTTGGAGCTGTACTCCTACAGGAAGATGAGGACGGGATTGAACTGCCAGTTGGTTACTTTCTGAAGAAGATGAATATCCACCAAAGGAAATACTGCACAATCAAAAAGGAACGATTGAGTTTGGTACTGGCCTTACAGCATTTTAATGTATATGTCACAAACAATGTGTCAGAGACAGTTGTGTTCACTGACCACAATCCACTTACATTCTTAGAACACTTAAAGCCAAGAATTTAAGACTATTTCATTGGAGTCTTATGCTACAGACTTTTAATTTAAAAATTGCAATGTTGCTGATCGGAAAAATCTAATCGCAGACAGGTTATTGCAGATTTAACTGAGAGAGTTTCGATGAGATTTGTCTTTATTCAATGCTTTATGTATGTGTATATATATATATATATATATATATATATAGATAGATAGATAGATAGATAGATATATGGGAAGACATTATGGTGAACTTACATGAAAGTTATCCGTATATTAGGGTAATGTGTTTAAAATGTAGAAAAAAAGAAGCCATCTTTTCATTATAATGGTTCCTTTTTTCTTAAGGGGAAAGGAGTTATGAAGATGTGGGTGTACCTTTAAGAGAGTTAAAAGCAGCAGAACTACTGGACACAGCACCAAGTTTTCTCAATAAGGTAGCCATGTAATACAGGGTTGAACAACTCGATTAGTTCGTTGCCTGGAGACAAAAACAATTTCGAATTTGGCCAATCAGTTTAAATTATACCCTGAAAAAATACCAATTCCATTCAAGTTTGAATAGAGTATATTGATAATCTTAAAAGCAATGACAATCTGATGCTTTGGGGTGTAAGACCGAGGAAAATTGTATAGTTGAGAGGGGAACTGCCAAGTCCTCGCATGTAACAGACTGCTTGAAAGAAATCTCTTAAAAATACCTTTTTGGCCAGTAATTTGTGATTATCCTAACAAGGAGAAAAAAAGACACAGGAAGATCCAAAGACAAGAACTTACAGCTTCCTGATTTTGAGATAAGAAGTGTTATAGAGTCATAGAGATGTACAGCATGGAAACAGATGCTTCAGTCAAACTCATCCACACTGATCAGAGATTTCAATCCAATCTAGTCCCACTTGCCAGAACCTGGCCCATATCCCTCTAAACCCTTCTTATTCATATACACATCCAGATGCCTTTTAAATATTGCAATTGTACTAGCCCCACCACTTACTCTGGCAGCTCATTCCATACACGTACCACACTCTGCATGAAAGATTTGCCCCTTAGGTCTCTTTTATATCTTTCCCCTCTCACCACAAACCTATGCCCTCTAGTTCTGGACTTGCCCACCCCAGGGAAAAGACTTAGTCTATTTATCCTGCCTATGCTCCTCATGATTTTGTAAACCTCTATAAGGTCACCCCTCAACCTCTGACACTCCAGGGAAAACAGCTCCAGCCTATTCAACGTCTTCCTATAGCTCAAATCCTCCAACCCTGGCAACATCCTTGTAAATCTTTTCTGAACCCTTTCAAGGTTCACAACATCTTTCTGATAGAAAGGAGACCAGAATTGCACGCAATATTCCAACAGTGGCCTAACTAATGTCCTGTACAGCCACAACATGACCTCCCAACTCCTGTACTCAATCCTCTGACCAGTAAAGGAATACATACCAAATGCCTTCTTCACTATCCTATCTACCAGTGACTCCACTATGAACCTGCACTCTAAGGTCTCTTTGTTCAGCAACACTCCTTAGGATCTTACCATTAAGTGTCTAAGTCCTGCTAAGATTTGCTTTCCCAAAATGTAGCACCTCGCATTTACCTAAATTAAATTCTATTCTCCACTTCTCAGCTCATTGGCCCATCTGATCAAGATCCCGTTGTAATCTGAGGTAACCTTCTTCACTGTCCACTACACCTCCAACTTTGGTGTCATCTGCAAACTTACTAAATATACCTCTTATGCGCACATCCAAATCATTGAAATAAATGATGAAAAGTAGTGGACCTAGCATCGATCCATGTGGCACTCCACTGGTCACAGGCCTCCAGTCTGAAAAACCACCCTCTACCACCACCCTCTGTCTTCTCCCTTTGAGTCAGTTCTGTATCCAAAGTGCTAATTCTCCCTGTGTTCCTGAGATTTAACCTTGTTAATCAGTCTCCCATGGGGAACTTTGTCGATAGCCTTACTGAAGTCTATATAGATCACATCTACTGCTCTGCCCTCATCAATTCTCTTTGTTACTTCTTCAAAAAACTCAATCAAGTTGTAAGACATGATTTCCCATGGACAAAGCCATGTTGACTATCCCTAATCAGTCCTTGCCTTTCCAAATACATGTACATCCTGTCCCTCAGGATTCCTTCCAATAACTTGCCCACCACCGACGTCAGGGCGGTGTTGTTGTCTAAATCTGAATTGGGAGTTTTATCGGACTAATATTATAGAAGGGAAGGTAAAAGATAGGTTAGAGAAAGAAAGTGTAAATTGTGGTTGGTTAATTATTCTCTGTTATACTTAAGAAATAAAGTTGTTAATTTTTACTTTACATAATTCTCGACAACTCAAATCTTTACAGATTACTGCATGAGATAAATCTTTTCTGTGTTGCTATTTATAAATAAAGCAAGAGAATTCACCCCGTGTCATAACAATGGTTTCTGGTTGGGGAACATTCGGATGAATTACTTCGGCACACCATCATCTACAGACTTACTAATGAAGTCTGTAACAGTAGTGGCCACACTTGTTTAGGTTGGCCACTGAGCCCTTGATTATGGACCAGACCACCACTCTAAGCAGTCCCATAGAGGCCCTTCTGTTTCCTCAGAGCAACACTGCACTACTTCCTGTACTGGGTCCTCATGTTTAATTTTAGAATACATAGAAGAATACAGCGCAGTACAGGCCCTTTGGCCCTCGATGTTGCGCCGATCCAAGCCCACCTAACCTATACTAACCCACTATCCTCCATATACCTATCCAATGCCCGCTTAAATGCCCATAAAGAGGGAGAGTCCACCACTGCTACTGGCAGGGCATTCCATGAACTTACGACTCGCTGAGTGAAGAACCTACCCCTAACTTCAGTCCTATATCTACCCCCCCTTAATTTAAAGCTATGCCCCCTTGTAATACCCGACTCCATACGCGGGAAAAGGTTCACACTGTCAACCCTATCTAACCCCCTAATCATCTTGTACACCTCAATCAAGTCACCCCTAAACCTTCTTTTCTCTAATGAAAACAGCCCCAAGTGTCTCAGTCTTTCCTCATACGATCTTCCTTCCATACCAGGCAACATCCTGGTAAACCTCCTCTGCACCCGTTCCAGTGCCTCCACATCCTTCCTATAGTATGGCGACCAAAACTGCACACAATATTCCAGATGCGGCCGCACCAGAGGCTTATACAACTGCATCATGACCTCAGGACTCCGGAACTCAATTCCTCTACCAATAAAAGCCAGTACGCCATATGCCTTCCTCACCGCACTGTTTACCTGGGTGGCAACTTTCAGAGATTTGTGTACATGGACACCAAGATCCCTCTGCTCATCCACACTACCAAGTATCCGACCATTAGCCCAGTACCCCATCTTTTTGTTATTCTTCCCAAAGTGAATCACCTCACACTTAGCTACATTGAATTCCATTTGCCACCTTTCTGCCCAGCTCTGCAGCTTCTCTATATCCTGCTGTAACCTGCCACATCCTTCCTCACTGTCAACAACTCCTCCGACTTTCGTATCATCCGCAAACTTGCTCACCCAACCTTCTAACCCCTCTTCCAGGTCATTTATAAAAATGACAAACAGCAATGGTCCCAAAACAGATCCTTGCGGAACACCGCTAGTGACGGCACTCCATGAAGAAACTTTGCCATCAACTACTACCCTCTGTCTTCTTCCATCCAGCCAATTCCTAATCCAAACCTCCAACTCACCCTCAATGCCATATCTCCGTATTTTCTGCAGAAGCCTACCATGGGGAACCTTATCAAACGCCTTACTAAAATCCATATATACCACATCTACCGCTTTCCCCTCATCAACCTCCTTCGTCACCTTTTCAAAGAATTCAATAAGGTTTGTGAGGCACGACCTGCCCTTCACAAAACCATGCTGACTATCCTTGATCACATTATTCCTATCCAGATGTGCATAAATCCTATCCCTTACAATTCTCTCTAAGACTTTGCCCACAACAGAAGTGAGACTCACCGGCCTATAGTTACTAGGGTTATCCCTACTCCCCTTCTTGAACAAGGGAACCACATTTGCTAGCCTGCAGTCTTCTGGCACTACTCCTGTAGACAAAGAGGACATAAAAATCAAGGCCAATGGCTCTGCAATCTCCTCCCTTGCTTCCCAGAGAATCCTAGGATAAATGCCATCAGGCCCAGGGGACTTATCTATTTTCACCTTTTCCAGGATTTCCAACACCTCTTCTCTACATACCTCAAAGCCATCCATTCTACTTATTTGTGACTCAGTATTCACATCGACGACAATGCCCTGTTCCTGAGTAAATACTGAAGAAAAGTATTCATTCAGTGTCTCCCCAATCTCTTCCGCCTCCACACGCAACTTCCCACTACTATCCTTGACTGGACCTATTCCTACCCTAGTCATTCTTTTATTTTGTCACACATTGTTGAGGGTGGCCTGGCTGAAGTCACTGGCTACAATGAACAAGGCTTCAGGATATTCTGTCTCAAGAATTTGTAGTTGTCTACTTCAAGTGCATGCTTCACTTCCGCAATGGAGTGGAGATGTAGACCGTCTTTAGGATAGCAGAGGTGAACTCGCATGGCAAGAGGTATGGACAGCACTTCACTGTGAGATATTCCAGCTCCAGTGAGCAGTAACTAGCCAGGGTTGCCATCTCTGCACACCACGAGGTATTGGTCAGGAGGCAGATCCCACTGCACCTTGCGTTGCCCGAGGACGGTGAGCGGTTCATTTACTGAACTGCAAAGCCCTCAGGGTGTAAGGTACAGGCAGGTGGAGCAGGAGTGAGGATGGTGGTCATGGAGCACACAGGGACATTGTTCTGAAGAAGTAGTTGGATGATGGTCAGGACAAGCACCCATTTTGTACCTGCTTTGATTTACGATACACACAATTGTAATGTTCAGCTCTTCGGTGAATGACAGGAGAATTGGAAGTGCTGCATAAATAAGACAAGTTGAGATTTTAATAAGACGCAAATGTACGGAAATACGTTGCCACAGCGCAATGGCTCAAGGGAAAAATCAGGAAGAAGTTTCCCAACATCAACTCTGATTCCTTCGTTCTCTCTGTATTTTCCTATCTTTCGCACCAGTCCTCACACCAGAACGGGGAGGGGGAAATTCTGCCCACACTATTTTTGTTCGGTGGGTACCAACAGTGGAACTGCTCATAAAACCGTCACATTGTTCTTCATTAAAATTGGAGTGTTGCATAATAATGAGACATCTACTTTGCTGTGACCATTAAACGCCACAAAAGAAGGAGAAAATATGGAGTAAATGAATTACACAATCTTTAAAGCATTCCATATTTTCCTGGAACATCTTGCTGTTCGCCCACAGCAGTAACAGTTGGAAGGTAATCCTTACTAGGCACACCACCTACAGAACAAAAATTCTGATCCTGATTTTACAGGATCATGCTGGTGCCACATAGACTTAAAATAGTGACAGCTGGTGGTCTGACAGCTGCTGGATTTATAGCTAATAGATTTGTTTCAAATTGCTCAAATGATTAAACATGGATCAGACTGTGGCTGGAATATGGGCTGAGCATTACAATGGAATGTCTGTATTTAAATCCATGATGTACTCTCTATGGAAGCAGGCCAATCTGCAGAGGTGATGGTACTGGGAGTAGTGCTTTGGATGCATGCCATATTTCAGATGCACATTAAAAGCAGGTCTGAAAACTCAAAATTGCCACCCAGTTGATGCAGGAAGAAACAACAGTGACACTTCACCACCATCCTTGTGATGGTATACTTTAACAACAAACAGAAACTAGGGAGAATTTTATTAATGACTATATTAGCATACAAGATGGCTGCCTTTACACTTACAGGAAAATTTGGCCCCATGTTCTTCCATTTTGGTATAACACTAAATGTAAAACTTACAAATATATAATGTCTTTCTTGACCTCAGGGTGTCCCACAGCACAACCAATGAAGTCCTATTTGAAATGTAGTCACATTCATAATATAAGATCAATTTGCATATAGCATGCTCCCAAAAAGACAATGGGCTAATGGCAGGATAATCAGTGTTTATGATGTTGGTTCAAGGAAAGTTATTATTTAAGTCACTCGATATAACTCTGATGGTCTTCCTCAAAATAGTGCTGTGGGATCTGCCTACCTCAAAGTACAGACAGGGCCTCCATGTATCAGCTTACCTGAAAGACAGCACCTCTGATGGTACAGATCCCCCTCAGTATTGCACCAGAGTGTCAGTCTTGATTTTTTGAGCTCAAGGGCTGGAAGCCAGCGACTCTTGGATTTAGAGGGAACAGCATTACCAGCTGAGCTACAGCTGACATTGCTATTAACAATGGGGGAATGGGGCTGTAAATTCAATGCCTGCAGCATTTAGACCTCATTCCTATCCAGCAGAGAGAACAACATTCAGAATTATTCACTGCAAATGATTCCTATATTCCCAACAGACTTCCTTTAAGGACAGAAAGAGAGGAGTGCTCAGTTATCAGCAATTGAATAAATTGAGAATATCATGCAAACTCCAGTGGAATAGGCACATCAAGCCTTTAGAAGGTATATTCCGAAGAACTAATCTGAAGGGTAGCCAGGTAAGGAAAAGTATTCTAATAAATGGTTAAGTCTTTGAGAAATTCAGTGATTTTTTTTTCAGTTTATTCTCGAAAGGAGAAGGACTAAAGCCAGAATAAGCCCAATAAAGTTACTTTAACTGTTTCCTTTTGTTGCAGATCATATGGTATAATGAGATTCATGCATATCATGATGATGCGATTGATCATATGATGTTGACATCAGTCGGAGAGCCAGAATAAGCCCAATAAACGTATTTTAACTGTTTTCTTTTGTTGCAGATCATGTGATATAATGAGATTCATGCATATCATGATTACATGATGTTGACATCAGTAGGAGAGAAGATAGGAGTCTAGAATGGGCCTGTGAAGAAAAGGGTCTCAGATACTAAGCTAGAGAGCTGTATTTCAGCACTTAGCATGTACAAATGGAAATAAAGAAGTGTTGCAGTGTATAAAGGTTGAAGAGCCTTACTCAAAGGTAAGGAGTGACCAGACCCAGGGCCAGGGCCAATGCCAGTTCATGTGCAAACACCCAGACCAGCACCTCATTGTGTAAATAGCAGTATTGGAATAAGCATGTGAACAGTGATGTCTTTTAACTTCACTAGAGAGTAGTATTTGAAACCTTACTTCATCAGATGCATCCTCACAATCATATACTTTGCAGATCATTGATCCTTCTTTTTATTTGCACTTTCTCACATCCCAAAATGTCTGTCTACCACTTCCATTGAAACCTACCCAAATGCAATTCCAGATCTCTCACGCATAGCAAAACAAAAAATAATTACACTCCGTGATAGATCTATTCTTTCCTACCTTTCAGGAGGAAGAGAATGGAACACCAGGGAAGAGTAAAAACCAGAGAGGGTCCTGTTCGGATCACGCAGCTGACAATTAGTGAAGAGGAGCTACTGAAAACAATCAGAGTTGTGGATTCACTGGAAATGGGGAACTCTCTGCCACTGGTAAGATAATTAAATACAAACCACCCACATATTGTATCACACAGTCATGTTCTTTTGGGATCATAGATAGATTTACGCATTTTCCCATTGTCCATAATCAAAGGATTTTTTTTGTGTGTGAGGTATGCATGTATTTTCAGTTTAAATCATATAGCAACATGCTTTTGTGGTTTAAAAAATAAAGTTATTTATTAACATTTTAAAAAAAAAAGCCTTCTCACACTATTGATTCAACCACATTATCACGCATAGAAATTAGATGAGATCAGTCTCAAGGCCTATGACCAACGGTATTCCACAAGGATTGGTGTTTGGTCCACTTTTGTTTGTCATTAATATAAATGATTTGTATGAGGATTTAGGAGGCATGGTTAGTGAGTTTGTGAATGACACTAAAATTGTCATCATTGTCCACTTTGTACAGTGGACAGTGAAGAAGGCTATCTAAGATTACAAAGGGATCTTAATCAATTGGGTCAATGTGCTGAGGAGTTGGCAGATGGACTTTAATTTGCATAAATGTGAGGTGTTGCATTTTGGTAAAACAAACAACGGCAAGACTTATACACTTAATGGTAGTGCCCTGGGTGATGCTGTAGAACAGAAAGACCTAGGGATCTAGGTACGTTAGTCCATAAAAATTTTTGTCACAAGTAGACAGGATGGTTAAGGAAGTATTTAGCATACTTGCCTTCATAATTCAGAACTTTGAGTGTTGGAGTTGGGACATCATGTTGAGTTTTCCCAGATCTGACCACCCTGCTAGAGGAAGGATACTATTAAATTAGAGAGGGATCAGAAAAGATTTACCAGGATATTGCCCATGTGGATGATTTGAGTTATAAAAATAGGCTGGATAGTCTGGGACTTTATTCACTGGAGTGTAGGAGTTTGAGGGATGACCTTATGGAGACTTATAAAATCATGAAGGGCGTAGATAAGGTGAATAGTAAGGGTCTTTTGCCTAGGGTGGGGGAATTCAAAACTAGGGGGCATTTTTTTTAAGGTGAGAGGAGAAAGATTTAAAAAGGGAGGATTGAGCTACAGGGAGAGGCTGAACAGGCTGGGGCTGTTTTCCCTGGAGCGTTGGAGGCTGAGGGGTGACCTTATAGAGGTTTACAAAATCATGAGGGGCATGGATAAGATAAATAGACAAAGTCTTTTCCCTGGGTTGGGGAAGTCCAGAACTAGAGGGCATAGGTTTAAGGTGAGAGGGGAAAGATATAAAAGAGACCTAAATGGCAACTTTTCCATGCAGAGGGTAGTATATGTATGGAATGAGCTGCCAGAGGAAGTGGTGGAGGCTGGTACAATTGCAACATTTAAAAGGCATCTGGATGTGTATATGAATAGGAAGGGTTTGGAGGGATGTGGGCCAGGTGCTGGCAGGTGGGACTAGATTGGGTTGGGATATCTGGTCGGCATGGACGGGTTGGACCGAAGGGTCTGTTTCTGTGCTGTACATCTCTATAACTCTATGTCTATGACATGTGGGGCAACTGTTTTTACATGGACTGGTTGGTAAGTGGAATGAACTGCTAGAGGAAGTGATGGATACAAACTCAGTTACAATATTTAAAAGACATTTGGATAAGTACATGAATAGGAAAGATTGGAGGAATATGGACCAAACTCAGGCAAGTGGGACTAGTTTGGTTTGGGAACATGTTCGGCATGGCCTACTTGGACCAAAGGGTCTATTTCTGAGCTGTCTGACTCTATGAAGAAAAAATTTAGAATTAGAAATTATTGCATAGCTGGCCTATTGCTTCTGAGTGGAATTGATGTTTGAGCTGCAGTGGAGGTCTTATAAGAGTGTTTTTCAGAAATTGTGAGGCTTCCTGTAATTTCCTTCCCAGAACATCAATTCACACCTGAACCTGGAATTAGAACATGTTGGTGGAGATGCTTTCTCCAACTTTCAAAGTATTGCTGTTTTTTACCTTGACTGTGTAATTGTCTTGCACCTAGTTCAGTGGTTTTACATGGCATCTCCCTCTCAGAATAGCTTCTGCTGTTATTTTTAAAAGCAGGTAATAAACTTGACTGACGTGACCTGCTGCAAGTCCAAGGTTGTGTGTTAGGCCAATGCACATCTGGCATTTCACACCTTCGGTGTTTGAGACAAATGTCATTGTGTTTAGATGAAAAGCCACCACAATACATTAAAAGATCAATGGGATCCACTTCATATTTGTTTAATACAATTGAGTTTTGATGTGTCTCTTGCCCACAATAAAGCAGAAAAATGTGTTTGTTGGTGCATTGTAGTCTTTTTTTTTGTTTACAGTCCATCCTTAAATAAGAATTTCGCAAGTAACTGTGATTGTCCATATTTAATCATTTACTTGACTTTCAAAACCAACTGGAGCTAATCCTTCCAAAGGTCCCAAGATATGCTGCAACTTTAAATGCTTCTATACTTACGTTTTAAATGTGACTTTAAAATATGTAATATCACCATGCCATTGCTGGGCATGACATTTGCTTAAAGCGGGAGGTGAAATATGGTAGTTTTCATCATGATGATTTGCAACAGACTTTTTTTGCTAGGATTTACGTCCTTTATTTCCTCATGACCTTCACACATGCAATACAGGTCAATGGGCAGAGTGGGTGAATAATTCTCAGAAAAACTTTCGCTGTTTTGTTGTAAAGCGACTTCCAGGACTCAATGGACCACCAATGAAAAAAGGGAAATATATTACAAGTCAGGATGTTGGGTGACTTTGAGGGAATTTGCAAGTGGTGGAGCTTCTTGCGTCTGAGGTCCTTGTTCTTCTAGGTGTGGAGATCACGAGTTTGGGAGGTGTCATTAAAGTAGCCTGAGAGCCTTGAGTGTCTTTAGTATATGTTGCCAATGGTGCACATGGCAGCCACTGTGAGCTGGGAGATATTTAAGATCGTGAACGGAGGGGCTAATCAAGCTGGTTACCATTTAGGTATGTTGCTTTGCTGTGTCCTTCTGAGGATACATTGTCACACTCAGATTCTTCTTAGTAATGCCTGACTTTACAAGATGGTCATGATGTAAATACCTCCTTTGATTTAAGATGGAAACAGAATACCGTGGAGATGGGAGGCTGGTGATCTTGCTCAGTCTACTAATGAAGGAGCAGTGCTCTGAAAGCTAGTGCTTACAAATAATTCTGTTGGACTCTCACCTGGTGTTGTGTGATTTTTAACTTGGAGGTAGGCACATTAACTCAAACCTATTAAAACTCAAGCAACTGGTTTCACACTTTGACACAAAAGATGGTCACTATTTGTGTAAAGATATAGAGAAACAGTGACACTGTGGGACTAGAGATTCATTATAAAGAGTACGATGAGGTGGTCCTGTGCTAATAGCTCAGCAAACTGCTTTCAAAAGTTGGCAAACTAACACACAATTTTCTCTCTAATAAATACAGAAAACAGGACAGCCAAAAGACTTATTGAAATTGAAAAGATAAGGAGCCACTCTTATAGATATTGCAAGTGTAAGTCTGTTCTAGGTTGCTCTGTCTGAGTGGACAGACTTCCAAAGGACACCAGAAGATTTGACCATGTGTAGGAAGTAGCCATGAACCTGCTAGAAGCTTGGAGTGCCTTAAGCTGAACCTTGTATTATTTCCCATCTGCTTGGCATAAAGGAAAAACTTACTGCATGGCATATTTTGTTTGAGTTAATTGCTCAATACAAAAGTATATTTTCCTTAAGTTTGTGTACTTGTTGCTTGATAAAATGTGAACCACCTTCCACCCTGAATCAAGTTCACCTGCACCATCTCTCACCTTCTTGGACTCTCCATCTCCATTTCCAGCGACTGACTCAACACAGACATCTCCTTCAAATCCACCTACTCCCACAGCTACCTGGACTATACCTCCTCCCACCATGCCTCCTGTAAAAACATTATCCCTTACTCCCAATTCCTCTGCCTCTGCTGCTTCTGCTCCCAGGAGTAACTATTCCATTATAGAACATCCCAGATAGTCTCTTTCTTCAAGGACCGCAATTTCCCCTCCCACACAGTCAATGATGCCCACTAGCACATTTCCTCCACTTCCCACACCTCCGTCTAGAACCCCACCCCTCCAACTGCAACAAGGACAGAACCCCCACCCCCACTCCCCAGTCCTCACCTTCCACCCCACCAACCTGCGAATAAAATGTCCTCTGCCATTTCCATCACCTACAAACAGAGCCCACCACCAGGGACATATTCCCCTGTCAACTGCTCTCTGCATTTTATGGAGACCATTCACACTGTGGCTCCCTTGTTAGGTCCACGCCCCCCACCAATCCACCATCCACTCCCAGCATCTTCCCTTGCCACCGCAAGAGGTGTAAAACCTGGGCCCACACTTCTCTTCAAACCTCCATCCAAGGCCCCAGAGGATCCTTCCACATCCAACAGATTTTCCTGCACCTCCACATGGTTTCCTCTACATTGGGGAGACAGTTCGCCAACCTGCAGAATGTTTCAGGGAACATCTCTGGGACACACACACTAAACAATCCCACCACCCTAAGGCTGAACACTTCAACTCCTTCTCCCACTCCGCCAAGGACATGCAAGTCCTGGGACTCCTCCACTGCCAAATTCTAGCCATCCAATGCCTGGAGGAAGAACGCCCCATCTTCCACGTTGGGACCCTCCAACCACATGGGATCAATATCGACTTCACCAGTTTCCTCATCTCCCCTCCTCCATACCTAATCCCAGATCCAACCCTCCAACTCGGCACCGCCCTCTTGAACTGTCCTACCTGTCCATCTTCCTTCCCACCTAGCTGCTCCACTCTCCATTCTGACCCATCACCTTCTCTCCCACCTTCATCCATCTATTGCATTCCCAGCTACCTTCCCCCCCAACCCCACGCCTCCTCCCATTTATCTCTCAGCCCACTTGGGCTCCCCCCCACCTCCAACTCATGATGAAGAGCTTATGCTCAAAACGTCGACTCTCCTGCTCCTCGGATGCTGCCTGACTGGCTGTGCTTTTCCAGCACCACATGTTTTGACTCTGATCTCTAGCACGTGCAGTCCTCACTTTCTCCTAATACGTGGTTCAAATTGATTTTTGTTTGTCACAGTAAAAATCTGAAAACATGAAATCTTATTCAACGAGTCTTTCCCACTGCTACTGGATGATCTCTTCCTTCGAAAGGGATCATAAAAATGTGGTTCAGCTCAGAACCTTTCACATGATGAAATGAACAACCTTTGAAATAGCAAAGAAATAAAGGAAAGAAAGAAGCCAACACAATAAGAGAATGGTTACCTTGCAAATTCAGATCCTTCAGATGCTGACTATCTTTAAGAGCACAAAGCAGCAAAATGAGCATCACCAGCAACCATCTGAAAATGGAATGGCACTCTAGTGACCTTCTGTCAGAATTCCAGTTATTCAAAGGAAGAAATAATTTTCACTTCATAGCTCAACAGATAATTGACAAGGAAAAACAGATAATCAAAGGCCTCATTATTTTAGGAAGGAAAACAAAGAATCCAATCTTCCAATATTTCTAATGCTGACAACAAAGATCCTGAAAAGTCCTTTCTAGTTTTATTAAAAGATCACCACTAGGTTTGAGCAATATTCTCTCTAAGCTCCATGCTGGGTGCACAGGATCAACATATTGACTCTGTTTGTGGAAGCCACTGACATATACAGACCCACGGTCGCCCCCTCAGCAGCATGAAACATTAGAGGAAATGTAGGGTTTGAGTCAACTCCAGGATAAAAATGTTTAAGCTCATTTCAAACTGCCAATTGCCAGGGAAAATAACAACAAAATCATAGATGGATGCCAACGTAAAGATACAGAATGTAACTTCACCGCAAGGGAAGTTAGTTGAAAATCTGATGGAATTGGCCTCAAATCTTTCCAAAAGCACAAGTTCTGGATAAACCTAAAGATTAAACCACTGACACTGTGCTAGAAGGTAAATTCAATTTCAAAGCAACTGTAGCAGGACAACAGCCAGATCATGACTACTGCAACTTTCAACAGGATCAGTAAAATATACTGTTCCTGTGTGAGATATGGATCATCTCATCCATCAAAATAGTGTCCAGCATTTCTTGAGTTGAACTATTAATGTTCTACAGGAGGACATTGGTCGAAAATGTATAAGAAATTTAAGTGCTTGGGAAATCCAAAGTGCAACATAATGCTCCACAGCAGCATACGAAGAAGAGGAAACCAAAGAACAAAGTTAAAGGTGTTTTCAAGGCCCCCTTTATGGTACACAGGCATGTCAACAAGAGGAAATTGATCCCAGTCAGGTCATACATGTGGTCAATTTGACACACCACATGGGTGCTGCAGAACCGCTAAAGCCTAAGTAATGTACTCCAACAGGAATGGGCAAAACATGTTAAGTGCCAAGATTGACACTGGTGTTTGTGCAAAGATCACCCATTTATTGCTCTTATATGATATATATTCAGGAACTAGCACAATACAGTGTAATCCACACAAGATGTCTTGTCACAAAATCCTTGATGTCACATGGAATTAAGGGCTACGGGGAGAATGCTGGTAAGTGGAGTTGAAATGCCCATCAGCCATGATTAAATGGCAGAGTGGACTCGATGGGCAGAATGGCCTTACTTCCACTCCTATGTCTTATGGTCTTATGGTCTTAAGATATGCCAAAATGCCAACTACTCACAATGTGTCTGATATCCCTCGCAATGGCATTATATGTCCTAAATGTCAATATGGCTCCTCTGGATGGACAACTGAAACCAGTTATATCATTGATACAGCAGGACCTTTTATTATTGATCTACAGCATAACAGTTTAGGAACCATTATGATCCACAAGGTAACCAATATATCAATTCCAACATCAAAAATCCCAATTTCCAACACTGAGTCAATTCATGAGCCAACTAACTTGATTGTATGGGTAACTGTAAAGGTTTCTGTGTGACATCTAAAAGATCATGCCTAATCTGGCATCACACTTCCTTATAAGTGCAGTATTTATATTCAACATTACCAGTGGAGTCCGTGGTACAAAACCATCTGATTCACAATCACACTGATTGATGCATCGGCATTAACTAAGTTTTGAAGGAAGACTGCACTCGACATATATAATTAGATCCAAGGAGGTTGAACATTGTATTAAAATATTATCCACACATGATCCTTATTTGAAAGAGATCTGAAGCCCACATTTTCAGACTTGAAGCATTTACAAGCTCAATGCCAAGAATGGAAGTTGGTCCATCAATCTTTCTGCAGAGTCAAAGGAATTGATCATTTTTAGATCCTCTTTTGACAGAAACTGTTTTCTCAGATTGCCAGTTGGATTATCAGTCAGCCAGAATTTATTCCAACAACGTATAAATCTTATCATCGAGCATCCACCAAGTTGTCTCTGCATTGCAGGTAACATGGCAATTCCTGAGACAACTGAACATAATCGTGATACAAATCTTCATTAGCTCGTGGCAGTGGCAAGAAAGCAATGTCTTGATTTCAAGACATAACAGCAAATTGACATGAGCCAAATCTTTCTCTTGGCATCAATTTACTCATCAAACAGTACGAAAAATAATCCAACCAAAATTGAAGGCATGAAAAATGCTGTTACTGAATAAGACAAATGTGTTTGTTTTCCAACCTTTTATTCCCCCTACATTCCAAATTTTGTGACCAATGTACCCCTTCTTCTAGGGTTACCCCACAAAATACATCATACGTATGGCAGGAAGATTAACAATGTCATTTTCAATCTCTCAAAAATGCTTCAATGCTATGATCCCTCCAGGTTTGCCATACTGAAAGCAGGTGCATCCTCTATATCCCTTCGGTCATGTGTCTTACAAGATGACAAGGCCTCTTGCATTTGGTTTTAAAGTCCCTACAACAGCTCAGACAGACTCTTCCAAAATGAAACCATAAAGCTCTTGTTTTGGTTTTCAGGATACAAAAATCCCATGTTTATCTGTTCAGTGAGCATTTCATTGCCAAGATTTGAAATTATCTGTCAAAATCCTCCCACAAGTGGACCTCCATGACGACAATGAGATATAAGGATACAATTTCCAAGTATAGTGCAAACCTGGATCAAAGATGGCTATTCCCAGTGCTCTTCAACAACTTCCAATCCTACTCAGGAAAAGGATATTCTTCTATACTTACAACTGAACATTGTTGAATCCAAGTTGAAGATAGTCTCTACATTGATTTCATTTATTTTGAATATATCAAAACAGAACAGATTCAGTAATCTCTGTCTGATGATGTCCAGATATAAGGCCTAACACACCTCTTTCACAAATTTCCCTTTAGTTAGACAGACAAAGATATCACCAATGCAACAGTTGTCGACAAATTAGCCCGTATATCCACTATGTTTAGTGTTCTTCAACAAGTTATGACTGTCAACAGTCTAGATTAGAGTGGTGCTGGAAAAGCACAGCAGGTCAGGCAGCATCCGAGGAGCAGGAACATCGACGTTTCAGACAAAAGCCCTTCATCAGGAATACGATTGTCAACAGTCCATAATGCATGAGTGCACCATTCCAAGGTATGGAAGAAGTTAGGTATTCAACAAATTATCTGCTCTCCTCACAATGCTCAGTCTCATGGTCTTGCAAAATGCAATGTCCATATAGTAAAGTCCATGAGCATTAAATGCAAAGCCAGTTGCCAAGATTTTTGTATAACCATACTAAGTCTACACGCTACTCGTCTGCCATTAGTGGAAGTATTCATGTTTGGAATACAGATCCACACAGTCCATGCCTCACACACTGTTACCAGTCAATTGCATGAGACATTGTTGCAGAGAAGGGAGGAAAAGGTACAACAGCAAAGATACAAGATTAATGAACATGCAGATAATTACTCCAACTTAAACTTGAATAAAGCATCAGTGTTTGAGATTTTTATTCAAGTAGATGGGATGGTGGAAAGACATTACAATGTGTACAGTCTAGGTCATACAATGTTGTCACACACAATAGGCAAATCATACAGGAAAATAAACAACATACTTGAAATATATGTGACTAAAAGTCCTTCATACAAGATGAAGAGTCTGACCATGAAAGTATCACATCAGACAGCAACCAGACATTGATAACACTTGATATGCGTTCATCTATAATGGCAAACAGCACACCACAGAGTGAAGCTACACAGCTGAGTCAAAGTAATCGTATAAGAACTAGATCTAGTCATGTTGTATGTCCAATAAAGCATTAAGTTAATGTTTGAGGATAATTTACAGATGTGCATCTTTGTGTTTATTTAGCAGAGTAGTTTCCTATTCTTCAAAGGACAAAAAGAAGATAGAGTCATAGAGATGTCCAGCACAGAAACAAATCCTTTAGTTTAATTTGTCTATGCTGACCAAATATCCTAAATTAATGTAGTCCCACTTGCCAGCGCTTAGTCCATATCCCTCTAAACCCTTCCTAATCATATATCCACCCAAATGCCTTTTAAATGTTGCAATTGTACCAGCCTCCACCACTTCTTCTGGCAGCTCATTCCATACATATGTCACCCTCTGTGTGAATATGTTGCCCCTTAGGTCCCTTTTAAATATTTCCCCTCTCACCCTAAACCTATGCCCTCTAGTTCTGGACTCCCCCACCCTAGGGAAAAGACCTGTCTATTTACCCTATCTGTGCCCCTCAGAATTTTATAAACCTCGAAAGGTCAGTCCTCAGCCTCCTACGCTCAGGTCATTATTCCACAGATCTCAGGAACCCTTTATAATTCTAAGAAGATGAGTTGGCTTTCCAACTTGTGATACTCTGTAATGCCAGGAGTGGAGGCTCAGAAAAGTGGAAGACCAGAAAAATGAACACTTCATTTTCAACTCTATGACTCTATTAAGGCTAGACAAATTGCTAATCATGCTCAATTAGTCCATGCTTGCAAGCCTCATAAAGGAATGTCCACAATTCATTTTGATTCTGCTCTAAACACCCAATCCTCCCATCACTGCCAACCCGGCATGGTCTTAGAACCTCTTACTCATTCACTCGGAACCTCATCACCTCTCCCCCACCAGCAACTGCACTAACAGCCACCCAATTTCACTTAGTCATGCTCTCTATGTCTCTCATTCCAAGAGCCCTTCTGGGATTCCCGATCCACTCCTCACCCCTTAAAAGGAGATGTTTTTGGCATTTACTGGTGAGAATGGGGATCAGTCTTTTGGAGGTACATCTATGTCTAGTAACTGAGTAAGAACCATTGTTCATTCTTGTGTTATAAAATGGTAAGAGACAAGATCAGAAGTAGGCTGTTGAGCCCATCAAATCTGATCCACCATTCAGTGAGATCATAGCTGATCTGATTATCCTTAACTCCACCACCCTGTATTTTCCTCAAAACTCTTGATTCCCTTCTGATTAAAAATCCATCTCAGCCTAAAATGTATTGAACAACCAAGCCTCTACAGCCCTCTGCAATAAAAAAGATCCACGATTCAATTCGAGAGTTCAAAACTAGAGGGTATAATTTTTAGGTGAGAGAAGAAACATTTAAAAGGAACCTAAGGGGCAAGTTCTTCATAAAGAGAGTGGTTCATATATGGAATGAATTGCCAGAGAAAGTGATAGATGCAGGTACAGTGACACCTTTAAAAGTCATTTGGGCAGGTACATGAAAAGGAAAGGTTTTGAGGGATATAGGCCAAATGAAGGCAAATGGAACCAGGTTAGTTCAGGAAATTTGATCATCATCAACAAGTTGGACTGAAGGGTCTGTTTCCATGCTGTATGACTCTATAATTCTATTAAGACTAGACAAACTGCTTTAGAGTTTAGCGGCTTTTTAGAATGGTAATTCTATCCATATCTCCCTATCATAGCCAATTGCTTGAAGCAAGAGTCTTACCATTTTTATTATGGTAGAACGGTATTGATATGCACTTAATACAATATACCCAGATAAGACATTTCCCTAGAGTGACATTTTAGTCAGATTTTTATCTCATTTCTTTTTCTGTAATTTATTGTATTGGCAACGGCTGTGGGAGTTCCACTGATCTCCTGCCAAGGTTACAGAAAGAAATGACAGAACCTCTATGGAATGTCAAGGCTACTGTTCTTTATTGACCTATCTGTAATACTTATTTTATATTGTTTTAAATGACAAGCTGGCAAAATAAAATAATTAGTACAGGGCATCAGGAATTTAATTGTGAGAAGGGGAGTTATTTTACATTAGTTTTGTAGCTTGTAAAGCCAAATATTCCATAATTTGTAATGATGTAATTTCTTTTAATTTTTACAGCAGTGATGCAATGTCATTGAAATTTCAGATCAATAGAAAGCCCAGTGTCCACTTGGAGCTATCTAGTTTGATCTAATTTCCTTAGCCGTTTCCAATACTTTTTAATATGGTTCTTATTCAAACATTTGCCGTTCACATTTACCCTATCCCTCTCTGTTTCTTTCTCAGGATCAAAATGTCAGTTAAAGCAAATATAGTTGAGCAACCTTACCTAAGAGCAAGAGGAGGGTAGGTAGTAATGGTTTGAACCACATGCTAGCAAATTATTTCCCAGCTCCATTTTTAGCTTCTGGATGACATCTAACTTTAAAGTACGCATATATGACCATGCACAGGACAAGGAAATATCAATCAGCCTCACAATTTGAGTGCACAAACTTTTATTTAATTGTGTACCAGGATTAAATTTTATCATCTTAAATATACATTAGCATGTGTACAATTCGTCCAGGAAGAAAAGTTGAGAACACATTGTGATCATTGATAAAGTTAGTTTAGTCACAGTATAAAGTATTCTCATCACAGCCTTATTAAACTCCAGGTTTACATTAGGAATTACCTATCATTAGGTACAAATGCATCTGTGTGCATTAAAAAAAATAGATTTTGTAATATTTTAACTAGCTACATTTTAAATTATTTATTATTTTATATACATATATATCGATATATAATCTCATTTCTTTATGACCGTGAATGATAATCTAGCCTTTGTAAACGCAGTGTATAAAAGCTGCAATGTATTGCATTTAACAACATGTAATTGTCTAAAATGATATTTTTAAGTGCAAAAGATGTCCATTCCCTCCTGTTCCTCATATTTCCTTCTGTCTAAAAAATAACTTCGAGAAGACAAAAGTTGTTACTTGCAATGGTGTGGCATGGAATTGAAAAAAAAACTGTTCTTCTGCAGCTTTGAATGCCGACCATCTGTGCCCCCAGCTGGAGTGCCAGCAATGGTCTGGCACTTGAACCAGACCATATTTACAGATCTAAACACAAATGGCTATTGCCTGATTATTTCACGATTCATTAGTCAGACAAGCTCTCCTATCCCACCAGCACAGCTGTTACAGAATAAACCTTTGTCACTTAATAGGTCTGATTATTACTTCCCATGAAATGTATTGATCTGTGTCAGGTTTCTTTAAGAGGAAATGACAGCAACACACCACACAAAACAAAGGTGAAATATTTGTTCAGACTTCTAACATTTGTGAGCAATTTAAGTATGGGTCTACTATTTACACTTAAGTGGTATGATAAAACCAGAAGGAACCAATATTGAATTCAGTAAATCCAGAAGAACAGATTATTTATAAACAAAAGCAAAATAAAGCAGATGCTGGAAATCTGAAATAAAACCAGAAAACATCAGAAAAACTCAGTAGTTCTGGCAGCGTCTACAGAGACGGAACAACAGAGTGAACATTTAAAATTCAATATGACTTCTTCAAACTGAACAGGGGTGGAAAAGTGATGGGTTTCATTCTGTAGGGAAAAGATAGGGAGAAGCAAGTTGAACATAAGGGAAGGTTAGAAGGCAAAGGGGATTAGAGATAACAAGTATCACAGAACAAAGCAAAAAGAATACAACTGATTATTAAGAAGTGAGAAAAGCACTCAGTAGATATTAATACTGGGTGTAAATGAAAGATCGGTTATGAATTTGCTCAAATAAAACATCTTTTCACTGAACTTCAGTTACCAAGATGTAAATTGTTTATAGCAGGAATCTGTTAAGTTGTAGAGCTCTCGGCTGATGTACTGTGTAGCTCATCGCAACTGTAATTGCCAAAGCAATTTAGTGACGTGGTGTCTCCTTGAGAGACCTAAATATCAGATGCAGCCACCTAGATTGCTGTCCTTACAAACTCTCAAAGGCCTCCATGCTAATGATTATAGAATTTTCATAAAAGTTAGAATAGAGATGAAGTCTCACAAAATAATGTAATCTGACAGAATTCTCGTGAGAAGGAACATCAAACACCAAACAGAAGAAAATTAATTCTGGTGCTTTGGAATGCCATCAAGTAATGGAGGAAGTTTCAGGATAACAGATTGCACGACAGTATTAAAACAAAACTATAGACGGGTTAGTAATTTACCTTTGAACAGTGTCCATAATATGGTTACTAATGTCAGTGGTTATTGATTTTATGCTCTGCTACATGCATTATAGTAACTCTCACAAAATAATTCATTGACCAATTGAAGCACAGATCATTTTTTGGCTCATTGCCATGGCCCCAGTCTTCCCAGTCACAATCATTCATGACAGTCAGTTTATTTTAATGATATTTAATGGCATCAGAAACAGTTGTCAGTACAGAATAATTTTTTATTTTAACCTGCTCTAAATAATGAGTGCAATTTCTCACTAATGTCCTCTGGGGAATGAAATCTGCCATCCTTACGTGGTCTGGTCAACGTATGATCCAGACCCATAGCAAGGCAGTTGACTCTTAACCAAATCTTGGGTGGGGGAGTCCAGAATTAGAGGGCATAGGTCTAAGGTGAGAGGAGAAAGATTTAAAAGGGACCAAAGGGGCAACTTTTCACGCAGAGGAAGGTGTGTGTATGGAATGAGTTGCCAGAAGAAGTGGGGGAGACTGGTACAATTACAACATTTAAAAAGCATCTGGATGGGTATATGAATAGGACAAATTTAGAGGGATATGGACTAAGTGCTGGAAAATGGGACAAGATTAATTGGGGATATCTGGTCAGCATGGATGAATTGGACCAAAGGATTTGTTTCTGTGCTGTACATCTCTATGACTCTATGACTCTAAATGAACGAACAAGCCTCTAAATTCAAAGGCATTAGGGCTGGGCAACAAATCCCTGCTTTTCCAGTAATGTCCACGTTCCAGGAAAGAATAAAAACACCTTGGAAAACATTAATATCATTTCAAAAATATAAATGGTCAAGGGGCTCAGGGGGAAGAAATAAACATTCTATTGCTAGAGAAAAAGTACTAGCAAAGTCATGGGTCTGATGGGGCACATCTTAGAATTATAAATGAAGTAGCTAAAAAGGTGATGGAAGTATTTTTGACATCTTCCAAGAATTCTTGGATCATGAAAGAAATCCAAGAGGATGGGAAAACTGCCAATGTAATGCCCTTATTCAAAAAATCTTGTGCACTAATCACAAACAGTTAGCATCTAAGTTTGGTGTTAATACATGAGGCAAATGGAATGTTCGCCTTTATTTCAAGGAAATGGAGAATAACAATAGGGGAATATTGCTAAAACTATACAAGTCGCTATTCAGATCACACCTAAAATACTGTGAATAGTTTTGGGCCCTTTTCTAAGGAAAAGTATATTGACATTGGAGTTAGTTCAGAGAAGGTTCCCTTGGTTGATTGCTGATATGGAGAGATATTTTATGAGGAGAGATTTGTAGGGTGGGCCTGTACTCATTAAAGGTTATAAATATCAGAGAAAACATTATTGAAATATAAGATTGTTAGACATCTTGACAGGACAAATACAGAGAGATTGTTCCTTTTGTGGGAGGCTCCAGGATCTAAGGGCATAATCACAGAGTAAGAGGGTCACCCATTTAAAACAGATTACAGGAGGAATTTAATCTCTGAGATGTTAGTGAATCTGTAGAATTCTTTACCACAGGGACCTATAAAGGTTGGATCACGAAGTATACTCAAGGCTGAGGTAGACATTTTAATCAGGAAGGCAATCCAGGGTTATAGGAAAAGGCAAGAAAGTGGAGTTGAAGATTATCATGTCAGCTATGATCTCATTGAATGGTAGAGCAGAGCTGTTTAAACAAAATTAAAATGAGAAATGTTTTGAAACATGTGTTTTAAAGGATTCCTGCATTTTTTAGGAAAGTAATATTATGGACCAGACTAGATGCCCCTCAAAATATTTTAAGAAGGTAGCCTAGACCCTAACATTTTTCTTATTTTAAGTCCTGTGTTCCAGATGCAACTTGACTGGTCAAACTACTTAACATTAAGTAAAACACAACCTATTTAACACTATGGTTAAAATATAATAAAAGAATGAAGAACTTAGAATAACATAACTCTATTGGAAAACTTAACAGGATAATAGATACAGTAACTATTACTAATTGACTGTTGCAATGTAGTAACATCCAATAAACACACTGCTTAGCAAAAATGCAAGTTCAGGAATAAGACTTTCTCACATGCAATGCCCACAATAGGAAGCAAAAACCCAGGTTCTAGCTGTAACCGAGAGAGGGGAAAAGATAGCTTCTACTTCTCCAAGACTCCTACAGTTTCTGCCAAATCTAAAAGCTAAAAGAAAAATGAGCAATCCTGGTCTGTGAGAGTTGGCCATACCCATCCAGGCTGCTTCTAATATTTAAACTTAAAAAAATCCCAAGGCCTCACAAGCGTTTTTTGTTACCACAGACTGCTCAGTATCTTTCATTCAATTGCTGTCTTAAAAGAAACTAGGACAAAATGACCTCTTAAAGCCATAGCATCATCACAAGCAAGTAACCCAACACTTATAGCAAATATTGTGTAAATAGGTGTTTGAACAGGATGGAATTGAAATGGTTGCAGATTTATTGGAGAAGAGGAGTTGCGCACAGATACAGCTGAATGTAATCAAGAAGTTGTTTGGTCCATAGGCAAGTTATCAGTTATCAATGACAAAAATCTTTTGCCTGATAACAACAGTGTAATTGGTTCTTGATTCACTAAGTTTGGGGCGAGAATAAAATAGGGAAGAGTGATTTGATCTCCATCAGCACAGAAGCCATCTCTCCATTCTCTGCCGTCAAAAACTATTTTAAACCTGAAGAAAACTAGTTCATCTTTCTTTCAGCAGCTTTTGGAAGCAGTAACCTTTATCTGATAAGTCTGAGATCTTTTATAAGCACATTAACCACTTATGTGTCTGAAAAGCTGCAGAGGCATCCAGAGAAATGTGACTGAGGTGCAACATTCTGACCAGCATAAGATAAGGAACAACGGGACAGTATTTCAGTTTTTCTCTGCCCATAATCTATTTTTTCCCTATCTTTTGTGTATCTGAGTAGAGACAAAGTTGGAATTTGTAAGAGGATTTTACTGTTTACCTTTAACTAAAGTCTATTTACTTTTAATAAATGATAATTATTTTTAAATATAGAAACTTTGTCATGCTTTCTGACAATCAGGTTAATTGGGAAATTGTGTGCACTTATTTTAAAATTGTTGACTTTTGTGATGGGACTGGAAATGGTGGGGCTTGATTCCAATGTTCTACCCCCAGTGAGACATGGCAGTAGTCAGCGGCTGTCCAGGGAGTGTCAGATACTTGTCGTTTTCACTAAAGAGGATGCAAGTAATATCCCAGAAATAGCTGTAAATCAGTATTTGAACAGGAGGTCGGATGGGCGGCACGGTGGCTCAGTGGTTAGCATTGCTGCCTCACAGCACCAGGGTCCCAGGTTCAATTCCAGCCTCAGGCAACTGTCTGTGTGGAGTTTGCACATTCTCCCCAATTGTCTGTGTGGGTTTCCTCCAGGTGATCCAGTTTCCTCCCACTGTCCAAAGATGTGCAGGTCAGGTAAATTGGCCATGCTAAATTGCCCATAGTGCTAGGTGCATTAGTCAGAGGGAAATGGGTCTGGGTGGTTTACTCTTCAGAGGGTCAGTATGGATTGGTTGGGCTGAAGGGCCTGTTTCCACACTGTAGGGAGTCTAATCTAATCTAACTCAAGAAAATTATAATTACCAGTGAAGTTGGTACTGTGAGTTGACAAGTATGTGGGTCCTAATGGGTTTCATCATAGGCAATTATTTTAAGCAGTGAGGTAATTGATGTGTTGGTTTTAATTTTCCAGAGCTCATTAGATTTGGGAAAGGTTCCTTTAGATTGGATAATAGCTAATGTAATCCTTTATTCAAAATGGGAAGGAAGCAGAAAGCAGGAATCTACAGTCTAGTTAGGTTAAGATCGAGCATAAGGAAAATTTTAGAATCTATTATAACAGGGCACTTAGATAAGTTCAAGGAAATTAGTCAGACTCAACATGGCTTTGTCAAAGAGAAATCATGTTTAACTAATTTATTAGAATAAGTTGAAGTAATAACTTGTGCTGTAGATAAAGGGGAGACAGTGGATGTCTTATGTTTACATTTCCAGAAGGCTTTTGATAAATTGCCATATCAAAGGTTCTTACAGAAAATAAAAGTCCCAGGTCTTGGGGGTAACATATTAGCATGTATAGAAGATTGGCCGGCTAATAGAAAGCAGAGAGTAGGAATAAAGGGGTCTTTCTCAGGGCTGATAGGATGTTATGAGTGATGTGTCCCAGTGGTCAATGCTGAGGCCTGAATGTTCTGGAGCTTAGAAAAATCAGATGTGAATTAATTGAAACATACAGGGTATAGGAATTCGAGACTTGGCTAGGTGGATGTGAAAATGATGTTACCTCTTGTGGCAGAATCTAAAACTAGGGGTCAAAATTTTAAAAGTAGGGGATGACCACTTAAGACAGAGATAAGGGATTTTGTTTTCTCTCAGAGGGTTGTGAGTTTTTGGAATTCTCGTCTTAAAAAGGCAACCGATGCAGAATCTTTAAACATTTTTTAAGGTAAAGAAAAATGGCTTCTTGATTATCAGAAGTATGCATGAAGGTTAAAATCAAATATTTTTGAATCAAATGATCTTATTGAATGGTTTGACTGGATGGGAGGGCTACTCTTGTTCTTTATTCATATAGAAACATAGGAACAGGAGTATCCTTTGAGTCTGCTCAATATGATCATGACTAATCATCTAACTCAGTACCCTGTTCCCCACTTTCAAATATGTTTGTATATTTGTCAGTAGAAAGGGACATGGAGTTTCGGGGTGGGGGCTTTGGGGGTGTGTGCCTAATGATCAAGCTGACTCTAAGACTCACCGTGCCAAATGAGACCTGCATTGTCTTCCACAATCTCCTGGTTCCTAAATGCAGCCAATGATTGAAAAGTGGCTGCTACCTTACCTGCAGAAAGCGGAGTCAGTGATTTTTTTTCTCTCTAGGCCAAAATGCAGGTTCCACTTGTCATAGGAATAGGAAGTGCTTTAAGGGGCAATAGTATCAATCATGCACTTGCAGGCTGAAGTCATTGACTATTGTAGATTGAAGATAGCCATCTGTGTGATTCAAGAATAATCCAATGTGGCCTTAAAAGTGATGCTTATGGGCCACAAAGCACAAAGCTAAGACCTCATAGGCTGCACAACTCTGTGCACTGACTTCCTCTCAATTTGAACTATACATATAATGTAAGGTGGTCTCATATGCAAAGGTGCCTTTCTTGGGGGATGGGCCCATAAAAGAAGAGCTCAGTAATCATACAGCAGTTAGAACCTATACCTGCTTCTTTGTGCCGTAGTGTGCATTGATCAGAATGAAGTCCAATGTCAAAGTTTTATGCAAAGTAATTCTCTGGCCTCTTTGTCGGAGTGCTATATGTCTCACAGTATGGAGCAGTATACAAAGTCATCATTTGTGAATGATATGAATGCTCAGTGCTCCCATTACTAAGGAATTGTTTTGTTCCTTACAGTCCTCACACAGGTTCATTGCAAGTGTGGCTGAGAGCCACAGAAGTGACTATCATTGCTGTTGCCCTTAAAGGCACAGAGAAATGGATGAGGAAAGATGTGACATAAAGCTCAGCACCATCAGATGCCATGCAGATGCAACATGAATTGGTCATATTTGAAGGTCCCCTCAGTATGTGTAATAGATATACAAGGGCCAGAATCTATCATCCTCAATACCATTTCCTCCAGGTAAGTGTCAGCACAGATTGAGGATATCATGGGAACTGCCACTGTCACTGTTTAGATTCAACTCCTTTGCCTTTTCCTGGTTCCCCATTATTATTTCCCTAGCCTCATTCTCTAAGGGACCTGTATTCACTTTTTCCCTCTCTTCATTTTTATATTTTTAAATAAAATCTTACTATCCCTTTTTATATCACTAGCTTGTTTGCCTTTATAGTTTATTTCCGTCCATTGTTTTGTTGGTTTTTAAAACTTTTCCAATTATATCCTACTCTTCCATGGTTAAACATGGTTGGTTTATCCCTTTCCTAAAATCCTTCTTCCTCTCTGGTATATATAATTGCTGTGAGTCATTAACTACTTTCTTAAGCGTCTACCATTGTTCATCAACTACCCTTGCTGCTAATCACCTTTCCCAGTCTTCTCTGGTCAGTTCTGCACACATCTGCATGTAATTACCTTTGTTTAAGTTTAGTACAGTTGTTTCCAACCCAAGATTCTCACTCTCAAACTGAATACTAAATTCTATTAAATGTTTTGGTCGCTGTATTCAAGGGGATATTTTACTCTGAGATTATTTATAGAACCTGCCTTTTTACACATCACCAGATTTAAAATAATCTGATTCCTGATTGGATCCACGATATATTGTTCTAAGAAACTGTCCAGAGTACACCATGAATTATTCCTCATGGCTTCCATTGTCAATTTGATTTTCCAAATTTATATGAAAATAAATGCAACCCATGTTTAATGTAACCTTTTTTTAAATTATTTCGTGATTTATTCCCCTGCCCTGCAGAACAGCTACTGTTTAGGGGGCTATAGGCTACTCGCATTAGACTCTTCTTCCTTTTGTTATTTCATACCTTTCCCCTATGGGTTCTACGTCATCCTATCCTCGATCATATTTGGCTATCGTATTTATTCCATCTCATACAAAGAGAGTTAGACCACTACCCATCTTGTCCTGCTTGTCCTTTCAAATAAACAATTACCCCTGAATATTTTGTTCCCAGCTTTGATCTGCTCATAACAAGGACTCTGTAATGGCTATAACATCATATCTTTTATTCTCTATTTGTGTCGTTAATTGATTTATTTTGTTCCAAATACTATACGCATTTAAATAAAGAGCTATTGATTTTGCTTTCTTCCCTTTTTTTCACATTTGATTCTATTTACTGCTGTTATTTTACACTTGCATATTCTGTCCTTCCCATCCCATTCTGGGTATGATTATCAGATTAGGGCGGCACGGTGGCACAGTGGTTAGCACTGCTGCCTCACAGCGCCAGAGACCCAGCCTCAGGTGACTGACTGTGTGGAGTTTGCACATTCTCCCCGTGTCTGCGTGGGTTTCCTCCGGGTGCTCCGGTTTCCTCCCACAGTCCAAAAATGTGCAGGTTAGGTGAATTGGCCATGCTAAATTGCCTGTAGTGTTAGGTGACGGGATAAATGTAGGGGAATGGGTCTGGGTGGGTTTTACTTCGGTGGGTTGGTGTGGACTTGTTGGGCCGAAGGACCTGTTTCCACACTGTAAGTAATCTAATCTGTAAGGAGCCTGGAAATGTTGCCATATCCATACCCCCCAGCCTGAACCTCAGCCCTTTCAACAACTCTAGTTATGTGTTTCACTGGGACTGTGGTTCCAGCTCAGGTAAAGTGAGGCCTGTCAGACCAGGAAGGTTGATGCCCCATGTGATTGTCCCAACTTCTCATCATAGGCCATGTTTTTTCCCAGTGCCTGGGAAGATTCTGTCGCAGGACACTACTTTATTGGGTAAAACAAAACTATGCTCACAGGTACTAATAAATGATGATGATGAAATTAATATGTTACAGAAAAGTTTTGTGAATGAATTGGACTCTTGGTAGATTTTACCTGCAGATAAGTCATGCCAATTATCATTAGCAACAAGCTGAGAAATAAAGTTTCCTGAAATCATTCTGCATATCTACTGTGTCGTGAATTGTGGCGTAGAGCTGGAAAAATCAACAGTCTCCAGCATCATTAGCAGTTTGCTCTGAAATTGAAGTATCGGTACCATTTTGATACAGTGCTAAAGGATACTAATGATTCTAATATTGCTTGAATAAAGTATGGCCAGCAATTTTAATTCATATTGTTCTGAAATTATAAGCTACTAATAGATTTTTTTGTTGGTTTTCATGCAATCTGTTATTATTCATTAATTTTGAAAAAAATCTGTTTTGAGGCAGCTTGAGATCCAAAATATGATCAGCATTTGAAGTTCAAGGTTAATTTCATGCTCAAGAGAGAAGCTCTGTGGGCATTTTTAAATCCCCAATCTTTTGATGAGAAATATTCATAATGCTTCAAATAATTTTTCAGCTGTAGCATATTCCTTTGTGGCTTTGCAAACTGTTTTGGCTTGCTTTTGATTTCCATTTCATTTGTTATGTTCTTGTCTGCACAGTTAGAATTAGGCAAACATTTAGTTCATCCAAGTAGATAAATCCTTCTCTATCCGCCTGACTATATTTTTAAACCTATTTATTAAAATTTTTCTTTGGATTGTTTAATCATCTATTGTACAGTACTTCAAAATAAAAAGAATCCTAAGTTTTAGTGTAAACATATTTCATTTTCTTTAACATCGCATTAATCTGTGATGTTTGGTCTGATATTATGAATGTCTATATTTAATCTTGATTTCATCGGATCTTCTGTAACATGCTGTATCATGCAACATCTGTAAAAATAAGTTTGTTTGAAAATGCCAAAGCAAAATATATGCATGACAACATAATGTTTCATCATGCACAGTATGTAAACAGTAAAGCAAGATAAATGCCACAGAAACACGGAAGGGTATAATATTTCCTCACGCTTCCTATTTTTTTTCCAACATTTCTTTTCATTCATTCATACAGTGTGGTCATTGTTTAGCCATCCCTGGGGAAGATGGTGATGGGCTGCCTTCTTGAATCGCTGCAATCCTTATGGTGTAGGAGCACCCATCATACTGTTAGGAAGAGAATTCTGGAATTTTCCTCCAGAGATAAAAGGGAACAGTATTACAGTTCCAAGTCAGGATGGTGAGTAGATTGGAAGAGAACCTGTAGGTAGCAGTGTTCCCAAGTTTCTACTGCTCTGGTCCTGGATGTAAGAGGCCATGGGTTTCAAAGGTGCTGTGGAAGATGCCTTGGTGCATTTCTGCATTGCCTCTTCTCGTTGGTAAACAGTGCTTCATCAATGATGAAGGAAATACGTTGATGGCAGTGGATGGGGTATCAGTCAAGTGGGCTGCTTTATCCTGTAAAATGTCAAGCTTCTCAAAGATATTTGATGCTACACTTATTCAGGCAAGTGGGGAGTATTCCATTACACTCCTGACTTGTGCCTTGTAGATGGTGGACATGCTTTGTGGAATGAAGAGGTGAGTTACTTGCTGTAGAATTGCTTGTGCCTGATCTGGTCTTATAACTATTGCATTTATATAACTCGTCCAGTTCAGTTTCTGGTCAATTTACGATTTACAGTTTTGGTTACCAATTTCTGGTAACCCCCCATGATATTGTTAGGAGGGATTCAAAGCCAGTAACACCATTAAACATTACTTCGCAAGAACTAATTGATAGGACAGTTATTGGCCAGGTGGGATTTGACCTCCTTTTGGTAGACAGGACAGTTCTAGACTATTTTCCACTTTGTCAATAAGTGCTAATGTTGTAGCTACATTGGAAGAGCTTGACTGGAGGCCTGTGATCAGTGGAGTGCCACAAGGATCAGTGCTGGGTCCATTACTTTTTGTCATTTACATAAATGATTTGGATGCGAGCATAAGAGGTACAGTTAGTAAGTTTGCAGATGACACCAAAATTGGAGGTATAGTGGACAGCGAAGAGGGTTACCTCAGATTACAACAGGATCTTGAACAGATGGGCCAATGGGCTGAGAAGTGGCAGATGGGGTTTAATTCAGACAAATGCGAGGTGCTGCATTTTGGGAAAGCAAATCTTAGCAGGACTTATACACTTAATGGTAAGGTCCTAGGGAGTGTTGCTGAACAAAGAGACCTTGGAGTGCGGGTTCATAGCTCCATGAAAGTGGAGTTGCAGGTAGATAGGATAGTGAAGAAGGCGTTTGCTATGTTTTCCTTTATTGGTCAGAGTATTGAGTACAGGTGTTGGGAGACCATGTTGCGGCTGTATAGGACATTAGTTAGGCCACTGTTGGTTTATTGCCTGCAATTCTGGTCTCCTTCATATCAGAAAGATGCTGTGAAACTTGAAAGGGTTCAGAAAAGATTTACAAGGATGTTGCCAGGGTTGGAGGATTTGAGCTATAGGGAGAGGCTGAACAGGCTGGGGCTGTTTTCCCTGAAGTGTCGGAGGTTGAGGGGTGACCTTATAGAGGTTTACAAAATTATGAGGGGCATGGATAGAGTATATAGACAAAGTCTTATCTCTGGAGTCGTGGAGTCCAGAGCTAGAGGGCATAGGTTTAGGGTGAGAGGGGAAAGATATAAAAGAGACCTAAGGGGGGCAATTTTTTCACACAGAGGGTAGTACGTATATGGAATGAGCTGCTACAGGAAGTGGTGGAGGCTGGTACAATTGCAACATTTAAGAGGCATTTGGATGGGTATATGAATAGGAAGGGTTTGGAGGGATATGGGCCGGGTGCTGGCAGGTGGGACTAGATTGGGTTGGGATATCTGGTAGGCATGGACGGGTTGGACTGAAGGGTCTGTTTGCATGCTGTACATCTCTATGACTCTATGACTCTATGATTAGGGGCATGATTAGTTCTGGAGCATATGTATTCAGTATATTTGCCAGAATATTGTCAGGTCCTAAATATTTACTGCATCCAGTGCCTTCAGTGCCTTCTTGATCTCACATGGAGTGAATTTAATTAATTTTAGATTGGCATCTTAATGGGGACTTGTGAAGAGGCCAAATGGATCATCCTTTTGGCACTTCTCGATGAAAGATGGGTACAATTATTTCAGCCTTGTTGTTTGCACAGATGTGCTAATCTCTCCCCATCATTGAAGATGGGTGTATTAGTGGAGCCACGTCGCCAGTTTTAATTATCCAACACCATACATGACTGCATGTGGTAGGACTTCAGAGCTTACATCTCACCCATTGGTGGTGGGTTCACAGCTCTATTTATCACTAGATGTTCATGATGTTTGAAATGTAAGTTGTGTTGTGTTGTAACTTCACCAGGATGGCACCTCATTTTTTGGTATGTGTAACTCCTGGCATGCCCTTCTCCGGTCTTCATTGAACCAGGGTTGATCTCCCGGCGTGATGCTAATGGTAGGTTACAGATTGTGATTGAATGCAATTCTGTTGCTTCTGATGGTCATAGCATCTCATAGGTGTCCTAGTATGGGTTATTAGATCAGTTTGAAGTCACACAACATTCCTGAGGGTATCCTCGATATGAATATGGGACTTTTCCTCCATAAATTTTGTCATTCTCACCCACATTGTCATGGACAGATGCACCTACAATAGGTAGTTCAGGATGAGGACTGGTAGATATTTCCCTGCTATTGTTTCTCTCTCTACCTGCTGCAGTCCCACGCCCATGTCTTACCCATGTCCTTTGCTCCTACACCAGGTCAACTAGTCATGATGCTATTTTTGATGATGGACCTTGATGTCCCTCTCACAGAGTATAGTTTGTGTCTTGCCACTCTCAAGAGCAACATTTAACAGGCATCTTGACAGCACATGAACAGGCAGGGAATAGAGTGACATGGACCACATAAAAGCAAACAATGTTTAGTTTAGAAAGGCACCATTTGTCAGCAGAGGCTTGGTGGGCTGAAGGGTCTGTTTTTGTGTTGTACTGTTCTTTGTTCTTTGTTCTTCCTCCAAGTATTGTTCAACATGAAAGAATATGTCAGTTGATGAAATGGTGGAGGGAGATTGGAGGGTGGTGAATCATGGTGAGAGGGGGAGTTGGAGGGTTTTGGTGGATGGTAATCCGCAGAACATTTCCTTTACCATGACCTGAATACACGAGACATTATGGGGCTCAAAGTCATGTTGAAAACTTCCAAAACAATGACGCACTGCCTATATACCACTGTGCCACCACCTTTGCTGGGTCTGTCCTGAAGTGAGATAGGACATACCAGGATATTGATGATGATGTCTGGGATATTGTCTGAAAATATCATTTCATGAATATGATTGAGTTAGGCTGCTCCTTGACTAGGTTCCAGGACTCCAGGACTGTTCTTCCGATTTTGGCACAAGTCCATAGATGATGGTAAGCAGGGCTTTGGATAATCAACAGGGCTGTGTTTGTCACTATCATTTCCAGTGCTTAAGGTGATGCTGAGCAGTTCATCTGGTTTCATTCCTTCCTTAGGATTCATAGTGAATTAATAGAACTGAATGACTTACTAGGCCATTTCAGAGGGCCTTTTAGAATCAACCACATGTCTGTGGGTGTGGAGTCATACATAGGCCAGATCAGGTAAGGGGGACAGATTTCCTCACATAAGGATATTAATGAACCAGTGGGCATTTACACCAATTTTGTTATTAGGTCATTATTGTAATAGTTGTCATTCGGCCAGCTTTTAATTCCAGGAATTTATTGAATTCAAATGTGGGAGGAGGGGAAACCTGTGTCCCCAAAATATTAATGTGGAGTTCTGGATTACTAGTCTTGTGACATTATCACTACACCACTGCCTACTTTTATTATAAATGAAGAATATTTCTTCATTCTTACCTTGAATTCATACTTTTAATCACATCACAATATTTATTATTTTTGTTATTACATGACTTTTTAAAATTGATTTATTTTCCAGGAATTTATTATTTTATTTCCCACTGTTGTACTTTGTCAGCTCGTCTCAGCAGACCTTCAATAACTATTAGCAAATATTTATCAAAACATAAAACAAAGGATCTTGACGTGTTATGATAGAGTCTCTACCTCAGTGCCAGATGGTGCAGGTTCAAGTCCCACCTTCCCTGGAGATATGTTATCACATGTCAGAACAGGTTGAATTTTAAAAAAACGAAGACATGTCATATATTTTTGCTAATACTAAAATATCTTCATGAATACCCCTGTATGATTGCCATTTGTGGTGCAAGTTCAAAAATAACAGTGCTTTTCTGTGTTTAAAATTTCAGCATTGGATCTTTGCCAAGAGTAGAAAAGCGTATCAAGGAAACAGTGCCATCCAATGTTATATAATGTTTGGGCAGGTTTGCTGGGCAATGACTTTGCTGTCATAATTTACAGTAGGCAGGTCACAAGCCAAAGCTGAGCTATGCTTTGGAAAAGCACAGAGGGGAAATCCAGAAAAAGAGAAAACAATAAAGTTTCAAAAAAAAAGATCAGAGAATGATGCATCAAGAATAATAAATATGTACTGGAAACAGAGAGTATGTCTGAAGTAACATGACTCTGATTATGATTAGTTCCTTTTTATAACAATCACATAACTTGGAATAAAATTGTCAAAAAAAGGTATTTTATAATCGGACGTTATTGAACTATGAGCTGGAAACAAAGAATTACTCAAGGAAACACAATGATCTATTGAGCAACAACTGGCTTTTATGTTTTGTCTCCCTCAGAAGAATATTGCATGGTACATTATAAGAAGGAATAAAAGTAATAATCGTGACATGAGAAAAGTAGAAGAATACAGAACACAAAATTGAAGAAGTAACTTCCAAGGAAGTAAGAAATGAAAATAACATGGTAAAAATTCCAGTGTTCAAGAAGAAATTTCTGGATTGTTTTCTGGCACCACAACCAAGCTGTTCCACTTGCATTATGGCACCAAATGAATCTGTGACCCCTGGAACAGTTACCTGGCAAAGACCAATAGGAATTACTTCTACAGTGTCTGGGTTAGCATGAATGCAGCTGCTGAGCTATGCCATCTGTCATAAGGACTCCTACTACCAACCTCCATCACAGGCTGGCAATGCCAGTGGCTGTCATGGTCACCTCCTTATACCTTTCCTTCTTTTCAAGCTAACATAAGGATCATCTGTAGGATCAGTCAATCTGCCATGAACTTATGTATCAAACAACTGATGAAGCATATCTAATATGGGCAACACTTGTATTTTCCTTCTCACTGAATAACCACAGAAACAGGACAAGACTTTGTTTTAGCCACGTTGATGCTTGTTATGGTGGGTGGGGCATGGAAAATAGGCATAGTGTTGGGATGGGGCCTTATTGATTGAATCCATGACATCAGCTTATTGACTCCACGAACATCTAGGTTTAACAGAATGTGTGTGTGAAGCATGATTAATATTATATTCCGATAGCAGATGCAAATGTAACTTGCAAATGGCATATCCATCTTACTAGTGTGTTGTCATGCATGCTTGGCATTCAAACACTGGAAGATTACATGACTACTTTGGACAGCACTGCACGAATAACAGGCTCTAAGGACACACATTGTTTATCCATACTGGAGCAGATATTTACTGTCAAAATCTGATGTGCAGCTTTTTTTTGGCATCATCCATCAGAATTAGGATCTTTGTCCATGTTTGCTATCAACTTCTCTGAATGCATTGACAGCAACATAAGTCCTGATGCATACTTCTGGACACTTTCGCTAGAAGGAAAGCTTTGAATGCCAACTATGTGCACTTTCCCCATTTCCTCCTTAAATCACAAAAAGTTAACATGCAGGTACAGCAGATGTCTGCAAGGAGAGTGTGATGTTAGCCTTTAATGCAAGAGGATTGGAGACTAAGCATAAGGAAATCTTTCTGTAATTATACCATGTTTTGGTAAGGACAAAGCCTCATGTTCTTATCTAATGAACCATAAACTTGACTGAGAGAGAGGGTGAAACAACTGTTCGTTGGATTGATTCCTGAAATGAAAGAGCTAGCCTATATCGGGAGATTAAGCAGGTAATTCCCTTGTATGAGAACAATGAAAAATAATCTCAATAAAACATATAACTTTCTCCAAAGGTTTGACTGAGGAGGTGCTGAATTGACCTAAAATGAAGGAATGTAATCCCATGGTAAGGGATTAGTCATTTAAAACTGAAATGAGGAGAAATGCCTACAATGTTGTGAAGCTTTGGAATTCTATTCCTTAGAGGATTCAGTCAACTAATATGTTGAACAGTGAAATTGATAGAACTTTTGAGCACTAACCAAGTCAAGGACTTCAACCACACAGCATCAATATCAACTTCACTAGTTTCCAATCTCCCCTCCCCGCACCTCATCCCAGATCCAACCCTCCAACTCGACAACATCATCTTGACTTGTCCTACCTATCTATCTTCCTATCGACCTATCCACTCCACCCTCCCCACCGACGTATCACAACTCTGCTCCCCCCCCCCCATCTGCACCTACCTATCATCTTCCCAGCTATCTTCCCCCCAGTCCAATTCCCACCCCTCTATTTATCTCTCAGTCTCCTTCCCCCTCCACATTTCTGATGAAGGGCTTATGCCCAAAACATTAACTTCCCTGCTCCTCAGATGCTGCCTGACCTCCTGTGTTTTTCCAGAACCAACCTTTTCAACCCTGAGTCTCCAGCATCTGCAGTCCACACTTTCTCCAGGGAATATAGGGCTAAGGTGGGGAAGTGAAGTTCAAGCAGAAGATTAGGCCATGATCTTTTTGAACGGAGCAAGTTCTATAAGGTATTTTATATACTTAGGCTTGTGCTGTTAATGTTCTTCTGTTTATTGCATGCAATATAACCTCAAAAGCATCATCTTCAAATATCATTACCCATCTTTAGAAACCTGCCTTTCTGGAGAATTGTGTGATTCTTTTGCTTCAAGCTCTTAAGAAATAAATCAATCTGTCTTTGATTTGAATTTCAAAACATTGCTTTCATTTCTTTAATCAAGGTCTTTTGTCTGTAGGGCCTGATGAGTTGCAGTGAAGAGTTCCTCCGGTGTTACTGCAGCTATAACCCAGTGAAGAGTTCCTCCAGTGTTACTGCAGTTATAACCCAGTGAAGAGTTCTTCCAGTGTTACTGCAGTTATGACCCAGTGAAGAGTTCCTCCGGTGTTAGTGCAGCTATAACCCAGTGAAGAGTTCCTCCGGTGTTACTGCAGTTATAACCCAGTGAAGAGTTCCTCCGGTGTTACTGCAGCTATAACCCAGTGAAGAGTTCCTCCGGTGTTACTGCAGTTATGACCCAGTGAAGAGTTCCTCCGGTGTTAGTGCAGCTATAACCCAGTGAAGAGTTCCTCCGGTGTTACTGCAGTTATGACCCAGTGAAGAGTTCCTCCGGTGTTAGTGCAGCTATAACCCAGTGAAGAGTTCCTCCGGTGTTACTGCAGTTATGACCCAGTGAAGAGTTCCTCCGGTGTTACTGCAGTTATGACCCAGTGAAGAGTTCCTCCGGTGTTACTGCAGCTATAACCCAGTGAAGAGTTCCTCCGGTGTTACTGCAGTTATAACCCAGTGAAGAGTTCCTCCGGTGTTACTGCAGTTATAACCCAGTGAAGAGTTCCTCCGGTGTTACTGCAGCTATAACCCAGTGAAGAGTTCCTCCGGTGTTACTGCAGCTATAACCCAGTGAAGAGTTCTTCCAGTGTTACTGCAGTTATGACCCAGAGAAGAGTTCTTCCAGTGTTACTGCAGCTATAACCCAGTGAAGAGTTCTTCCAGTGTTACTGCAGTTATGACCCAGTGAAGAGTTCCTCCGGTGTTACTGCAGCTATAACCCAGTGAAGAGTTCCTCCGGTGTTACTGCAGTTATAACCCAGTGAAGAGTTCCTCCGGTGTTACTGCAGTTATAACCCAGTGAAGAGTTCCTCCGGTGTTACTGCAGTTATGACCCAGTGAAGAGTTCCTCCGGTGTTACTGCAGTTATAACCCAGTGAAGAGTTCCTCCGGTGTTACTGCAGTTATAACCCAGTGAAGAGTTCCTCCGGTGTTACTGCAGTTATAACCCAGTGAAGAGTTCCTCCGGTGTTACTGCAGTTATGACCCAGTGAAGAGTTCCTCCGGTGTTACTGCAGTTATGACCCAGTGAAGAGTTCCTCCGGTGTTACTGCAGTTATAACCCAGTGAAGAGTTCCTCCGGTGTTACTGCAGTTATAACCCAGTGAAGAGTTCCTCCAGTGTTACTGCAGTTATAACCCAGTGAAGAGTTCCTCCGGTGTTACTGCAGCTATAACCCAGTGAAGAGTTCCTCCGGTGTTACTGCAGTTATAACCCAGTGAAGAGTTCCTCCGGTGTTACTGCAGTTATGACCCAGTGAAGAGTTCCTCCAGTGTTACTGCAGTTATAACCCAGTGAAGAGTTCCTCCGGTGTTACTGCAGTTATAACCCAGTGAAGAGTTCCTCCGGTGTTACTGCAGTTATAACCCAGTGAAGAGTTCCTCCGGTGTTACTGCAGTTATAACCCAGTGAAGAGTTCCTCCGGTGTTACTGCAGTTATAACCCAGTGAAGAGTTCCTCCGGTGTTACTGCAGTTATAACCCAGTGAAGAGTTCCTCCGGTGTTACTGCAGTTATAACCCAGTGAAGAGTTCCTCCGGTGTTACTGCAGTTATAATCCAGTGAAGAGTTCCTCCGGTGTTACTGCAGTTATAACCCAGTGAAGAGTTCCTCCGGTGTTACTGCAGTTATAACCCAGTGAAGAGTTCCTCCGGTGTTACTGCAGCTATAACCCAGTGAAGAGTTCCTCCGGTGTTACTGCAGTTATGACCCAGTGAAGAGTTCCTCCGGTGTTACTGCAGTTATAACCCAGTGAAGAGTTCCTCCGGTGTTACTGCAGCTATAACCCAGTGAAGAGTTCCTCCGGTGTTACTGCAGTTATAACCCAGTGAAGAGTTCCTCCGGTGTTACTGCAGTTATAACCCAGTGAAGAGTTCCTCCGGTGTTACTGCAGTTATAACCCAGTGAAGAGTTCCTCCGGTGTTACTGCAGTTATGACCCAGTGAAGAGTTCCTCCGGTGTTACTGCAGTTATAACCCAGTGAAGAGTTCCTCCGGTGTTACTGCAGCTATAACCCAGTGAAGAGTTCCTCCGGTGTTACTGCAGTTATGACCCAGTGAAGAGTTCCTCCAGTGTTACTGCAGCTATAACCCAGTGAAGAGTTCCTCCAGTGTTACTGCAGCTATAACCCAGTGAAGAGTTCCTCCGGTGTTACTGCAGTTATAACCCAGTGAAGAGTTCCTCCAGTGTTACTGCAGCTATAACCCAGTGAAGAGTTCCTCCGGTGTTACTGCAGTTATAACCCAGTGAAGAGTTCCTCCGGTGTTACTGCAGTTATAACCCAGTGAAGAGTTCCTCCAGTGTTACTGCAGTTATAACCCAGTGAAGAGTTTGTCCAGTGTTACTGCAGTTATAACCCAGTGAAGAGTTCCTCCAGTGTTACTGCAGTTATAACCCAGTTCCTCCAGTGTTACTGCAGTTGCCTTTCAACTTGGGTTTTCTCCTCTACCAGACGCTCTGTGGTAAGAATGCTCTGGTCATTTGACTTGAATCATTATTATTGTCACATGTACCTAGGTACAGTGAAAAGTTTTATTTTGCTTGCAGTACAGGCAGATCATACCATACAAAGATCATGGGATGATAGAATGGAGTGAGGAATACAAAGCTAAGGCTGCAAAGAACTGCACAAAAAACAAGATTAACATTAGATTTGAAATTTGAGAGGTCCATTCAGAAGTCTAATAACAGCAGGGAAAAGCTGTTCTTGAATCTGTTGGTACATCTGTTTAAGCTTTTGTATCTTCCGCCTGATGGAAGAGGTTGGAAGAGATTATAACCGGTTGGGAGGGGTCTTTTGATGATGTTGGCTGTCTTTCTGAGGTAGCAGGAAGTGTAGATGCAGTCAAGGTTTCGATAATTAGATTTTATTGTCAAGTATACTTGAGTAGAGAAGGACAGGAATACAGTGAAAAGTGTATAACGTTGTCACACATGGTGCCATCTTAGGTACCAAGGTATCTAGGTACAAAAAAAACTTATGTACAAAATAGTAAGAGAAACAAGAGTTAAAACATTAAGTATTATTTCATAGAATTGTAGAAAAATAAAGAAACAGGTAATAGTTTACTTTGAACTCTTTTGTAGTTTAAGCTCGGAAAATAAAAGAATAACATTAAAATTCAACAGCTTTTGATGAGTCCTCTGCTTCTCTTCCTGAGAAGAAGAGGAGTTGTTGTGCCTTCTTTACTGTTGCTTCAACATGGGTGGAGGTCAAGAGTGTGGTGCTGGAAAAGCACAGCATGTCAGGTAGCATCCGAGGAGCAGGAGAATCGACGTTTTGGGCATAAGCACTTCATCAGGAACGAGTCTTGTGGGTCCGGGCCCCTTGGCCCACAAGCCTCATTCCTGATGAAGGGCTTACACCTGAAAGGTTGATTCTCTGCTCCTCGGCTGCTGCCTGACCTGCTGTGCTTTTCCAGCACACCTCACTCTCGACTATAATCTCCAGCATCTATAGTCCTCACTTTTGCATAGGTATCCTAAGTGTCCAGATGTTGCAGGGATGAGTGTAGGCTAAAGGAGATGGCGTCTGCTGTGGACCTATTGTGCCAGAATGCAAATTGCAGGGAATCATTGGGAGTGTTTTCCTGTTACACTCCAAGTAAGGCAGTAGACCCTTTTTAAAATTCTAATTTTAATGAGGGTTTATGATTTTCAAAGGACTCCAGTTTCCATTACTGGCTGGAGTGTCTGGCTTTTGGTGTTCCAACCAGAGAGGCCCCAGAGATTAGTTCCTTTGTGAGAAGGAAGAGTGTGCTCCTAGGGCACTGAAATCTATTCTGATCTGATGTTTTGTCTGCTAACATTCCCCTACCCTCCCACAAAGACACACACACAATTGTTGTGTTTCAGGCAGTGTCTGGGTGCAGGCCATCAGGAAGTGACCTGCAGCTGAGATCAGAACCAGGATACCAATGGCCACTGTCCTGGTACCACCACCAGGTTTACAGCTGATGGATATTCAAAACAAACATAACACTTCGGTGATGATGATAATTCAAGAATATTAATGAAAGAGTTGTCTATGATGTAGCTTCCAAGGAATGACAATGATTTGTTAATTATTATAAATTACACAGGCCTTGGGTCTGCAATAAATGAATAAATAATCATAGTCTTAGAAACCTGTAAAGCCTTAGCCATCCAAGTAATAATACTGTACCATATGCTTTAGGATAGTATCCCATATTCCAATTTGACCAACCTAATGATGCTTGTGGCATTGAGGTAGGTGAAGAGATTCAAGACAGCCATACATATTGGTTATGAAAACTGAAATAATCCTTTCATTCATTCATTGCAAAGCAAAATGCAACATCTGAATCAATCGTATTTCAATGGGCTAACCAACACAAGTGTCAATCTGTCAAGCTTTTCTTCTTGCAGTTATGTAGATTTGCTATAAACTGTAATTTCACTGCTGCAGGCCATGAAATCAAAACACAAATTAGAGAAGAATTTTCATCTAAAAACGTTGTGTGACTGACCCCTGGAGAAAAATTCCAAGTCAAATGAGCTTTTAGAAGAACTGGTGCATTTGATCTAGCCAATGTGATGGAGCAGATGTGGCATAATGAATACCGATAGCGCACATTCTCCTCTTGGCTGCTGATTTGTGGCCAAGTGGTCCTAATGCCTGGCTACGTAAAACCATCAACATATCCTTCATGAAATCTCCTGTGGACAGAAAACAACCCTTTACTGACTTTCTACTTTTAAATGAAATTCTAATTGTCAGTTTAAAAGGCTGGAGCAAGTTACTCAGGGATCTTGCATTGATCACAGGTAACAGTATTAGATTAGATTACAGTGTGGAAACAGGCCCTTCGGCCCAACAAGTCCACACCGACCCACCGAAGCGAAACCCACCCATAACCCTACATTTACCCCTTACCTAACACTACGGGCAATTTAGTATGGCCAATTCACCTGACCCTGCACATCTTTGGACTGTGGGAGGAAACCGGAGCACCCGGAGGAAACCCACGCAGACACGGGGTTCTCAGATTTTAAATAACAACAAGGTTTACAGAGACAACAAGATGACAGTCATCGACCAATCTTCCCTGAAACAGTAGAGCATCTCACACATATCTATGTAGGTGAAGTGGCTCTCCGGTCTGTTCAGCGCTTCCTATATCTCGGCAGCTGCTTCTTCCAAGGGACGATCATTGATGGGGACATTTGATCATTCTGTGAGCGCTACCTTCTTCAAGCTGTGAAACTGTATCTTTGACAACAGTGTTTTGTCTACCTTCTTCCACTGCAGCGAGACCTAGATCATCTATCAATGTCATGTCAGGAACCTTGACAGCTTCCACGAACAGTGTTTAAATGCAGATCAAATAGGAGGACCACTGGACCAATATGACATCCTTCATATTGCTGTATCTGCCAGCATTGAAGCCTTGCTCCTGAATGACCAATTCCAATAGTCAGATCAATGAGTTCACATGCCCGAAGGCTACCTCCCTCTGCATGTTCTCTTTTCCTGGATCATCAATCACCAATTCTCAAAGGGCTGTCGAAGGGAAAGGGAGAAAGATAAGCTCAAGGTCACCCGAGAGCACAGAGATAACACTGATTGGGATGAGAAAGATGCTGACATCTTGTCAGAGCACCTCCTGATCCATCAAGCTCAGTCAGTAAGTCCTATGGTTACATAACAGTCAGTCCAAGGGATGGATGGGCATTAGTTAAGAGTCTCGGCACCTCTTAATGGACTTTTCCAGTTTGGTTGCTCAACCGGATGGTCCATGGTCAGTCCATTGAGTCTGTCCGAGAAAACCAAGTGGAAGGACAGGATCAAGGGGAGTCACTATTGTGGGAAAGAGACTTGGGACCCTATTTATGGAGTTTGGAATTGGAGGCTGGAGGCAAAGGGGCCCTGACAGTTGTGAAAGAGGACATTTGAAGAGGGAATAGATGAGAATAATAATCTTATGGGAGGGTAGTTAGTCCACAGTCAGGAGCACCCTGTCTTCAAGAGAGATACAGTGTATCATAATGCCTGGTATGGTCACCTCATACACTAGGGTTGTGTAAACAAGTTGGGTAGTGACCTGGAGAGGGGCAAAGCCCTAGGGGTTAATTGGAAGGGTGGTCAGGAAGGGGATCTGGATATTTGGGGGCTCCCTGGCAGTGGGAGGCAGAGGCTGAAAGCCACTGCTCAAAGAATGCTCCCTGTCACCTTTCATCGTGTTGGAAATTGAAAATATGCAATGGGAAAGAAAATGGCAATCGTCACACTTGGAATGGGTGCGTAAGTGTCTTGACCTGTGAGGGAGGGGCTGCAAGACTATGTAAAGGGAAACAACATTACACACATGCAGTGTACAAGGATGCAGACCTCCCCACCTTAAAGCATTGGCTCCCTGTGTGCTGAATATTTCCCTGCCCCAACATCGCTGACCAAATCATTCAAGACTTTTGAACATAGGAAAGAATAGCAATGTTTGACCAAGAGGACCAATGGTGCTGATAGAGCCCATTACGCTATATACTCCTTGTTAATCTTGCTTTCACATGTTGTAGTAGGCCATCAACAGAGACATTGCTCCATAATACTTCCTCTTACATTCAGGGCTAAACAAACAATGTATGGCAAAATTATCAACCTTTCAGGAAATGTAAGCATCAATATACAGTGCAATGACACCAATGTGCCCTCAAAAGATTCCATTTTTCTTCCGCTCCTACAACATTTCAGGAACAGCAGCCATTTGGGTGAAGTTAGTTATAACATGCATCAGATACCAGGAGGCAGAAGATGGTGGCCAATTTGCTACATTTTACAAAATGTACAGAGCAGCCATGAGGGGGAACAAATACAGAATAGTCCCTTTGAAAGGGGGACATATTGTCACTCAATTTTATTGAAGTAACTACATAGCCTAACATGGCATCTCAGTCTGATGTATTGTCATTGTTTCTGAGACAACCAGATTCTCCCCATCAGCCATTATAACTTTGATTGAAAATACATTAAGCCTCATACTCACATTACTAAAATCATTTGATCAAGAAAGTCCCTGAGGAAGTTCATATCCTTTGTCTTTACAAGGATTCACAAATTATCACTTCTACCAGTATTTTTCAGACAAATATGTCTGACGTAGGTAGATTCATTACGATGATATTAAGTTGTTTACTTCCATATCTTGATTCTCTCACCATCTGATGCAGTCTGGCAGTTATAGCCCCAGGAACTGGCCAGCTCTCTGCTGGTAATACTACCAAACCACTCTGCTGAGTGAACATTGAAGACTTGCTTGCAGAATACAGACGTTAAAACTCTTCCAGTAAAACTGGATGGTCTCATTACCTATGCTAGCGTAAGAGTCCAGATTCCTTAATAGATTTTCTCAGAACAGGGTTCTATATTGATAGATGGACAGAACTGTTGACTTTAATTGATTGACAGCTTTAAGATCTTATAATAAAGTATTCTTTCTGTGATCACTTTTATCAATATGTCAATGTTTATTTGCATAAGATTAAGATGTGTGAAATGCTTCAAACATCTGTTATTTGAATGTTTTCTCTGACAGACACTGTAACAAGCAATAACACAGCAACAATACATTTTGTATTGTACAACAATAAATACACTTTTTCAAAAGATAATTTATGTAAGGTTTTTTTTTCATCCAGTTCCACATATGTTGAGTTTACTGGGAAAGGACACATGAAATCAAGCTCCACTATTCCCAATAAAAATCGAAAGAACCGTGGATGCTGTAAATTACAAACAAAAATGGAAGGTCACTAGATCTGAAACGTTAACTCGATTTCTCTTCACAGATGGTGCCAGACTTGCTGAGCATTTCCAGCAATCTTTGGCTTTGTTCCACTCTTCCCAAAGAGACCACAAATGTGAAAAGATTTCATAAAATCATCCAAACTCCTAAATTTACTGACTGATGAACTCAACATAAAAGAGAACACTCAAAAGTTTCTGTACTTAACAAGAAATTAGCTATTTATTACAAACAAATTGACTTTAATCAATGCCTATTGCAAAATATGAATTGCTCACTTGTATTCTCTTTAACTTAAACTCTGCCCCTGCTGAACCAGTGCCACCTTACCCCCCCCCCCCCCCACCGTCACAATAGACAGATACACAAAATACACATAAGTTGTGGAAATTGAGGGTGGAGGAAGAATTCTTAGAAACACAGTCCGATAGCACCAGTTCTGATAAAGTGTCACTGGACCTGAAATGTTAACTCTGATCTCTCTCCAGAGATGCTGCCAGACCTACTGAGTTTCTCCACCAATTTCAGCTTTTGTTTCTGATTTCCAGCATCCGTAGTTGTTTTAGTTTCTTTTTTGTCTAGGAGTTGATGAGTTGCCTCTTTTCCATTTCTTTAAGTTTTTTTCTGATCAAATGCGGTTGTTTGGACACAAATGTTCTCCTTCACTCATTTGGTGAGAATTTGTCCCTTCACTGTTGAAGGCATTTTAATTGCTCTTTCAATTTGCAGACAAAGGTGAGTGGAAAACAGCTAGCTGGTACTGTACACTTTCCGGTATGTTCTCACAGGAGAAAGAGCAAAACAAAGAGGGAGAGATTTTTGATGCTTTCACTTTGCAGTCAAGGTGTTTCTCTTCTGCAGCGATAGGGATGGAATAGCAGGAGGTAATTAACGAGGCGAGTTTCGGACAACAGCACAAGGAAACTCACTAGTCTCACCGAGAGAAACCCTCCATAAAACTTGACAAAATTGACACATTGTCAAAAAACAAGTGATTCCACCAATAGTCTCTACAGATTTGCCCTCGTTGAACCTGTCCAGTTCAAGTAGACTTTTTACATGGTAGTAGCAAAGTTTATTTATTGCTTTAAGTATTCAATTAAAAGACATTGAAACCTATACTCTTCTACAGCTCAGTAAACCCATTATATAACCAAAGATTATTGTATCAAGGATCATTCCAATGGTTCTTCTTCAAACCTTTTTCCAGGGTCTCTATATTATCTACCACATAGAGACAAAGTAATACATGTGTGGCTCTATATTTGCCTCTATTAAATTACACAAGTAATTTGTAGGTGCATTTACTCAGCACAACTAGATTTACGAATATATTTCTTACGTAAAGATCTTACACATCATTTTTGAATCATCCGCAAACTTGTAAGAAGTTGCCCCAATGTCTTCATGTAAATCTTGATAAACACAGATGATCCAGATGATGGCAGAGTAGTGCTCCTGTGCTGGGGCTAGTCTGCTCTAACCACTTTTCTCTTTTATCTCTTTACTTGTACTTTTTCTCTTTAATTTATCCTTTTATTACCATCGGCGGCAGCCAGGAATCCCGGCGTGGATCTCCTTGGTGAGTGAGCCTCTATTTCATTTTCTGGGCTGAGCATGGGACTCAGCATTGGAATTGGCTGCTGCTTTATCAGCAGAGGTGACATCAGTGAGTAGGCCCTGTGGAGCCTGAAGGTTGGCAACTTCGTCATTGGTTGGGTCCATTGCGGCAGTAAAGCAGTGATGGAAGAGCATCATAGCAACATCGATGAGGTGGGCCCAGTGGCAAGAGATGCAACTCTGACATTGATGAGTCCAGCACGGCAGCAGTGAGACAGTGACGGAAGATGGCTCCTGAAGAATGTCAACATCGATGTTGGTTGGGTCCAATGTTGACAAACGTGAGGCAGTGGAGGAGGAATAGTGGCACACACATTATTGTCGATGAGCTGCCTCAGGACTGATGGACTGTCTTTAAACTACATCTCTCTTTCTTTCTTATTTTAAAAACTATTCAAATTGACGCCAGATCGTGGTGACTGAAAAAGCTTTTCACTGTATTTTACTGTTTTTCTCACTGTAAAATGCACATGACAATAAAATCATTCATTCATTCAAAATGATGAAGAGCAATAGTCCAAAACTCAAGTCCTGTGAATTTCCACTAGTAAGGAGAATTGGCACAGAACCAATAGCATGAAGAATTACTTACTGTGTATAAGAATTCAACTAATTCTTATAACCCCAAGTAATCTCAAATCCTCCTGCTAATTCTATATGACTGAACTTTATTTAGAAGGCCACTGTGTTACCAATGTCTACACACCCAACTGTACACATCTTTTAACTTATATCTTACTGTGTACAGAAAGCTGAAATAAAATGTTTTAAGAAAGGACAGAGGTCAGCAAAGAGCCAATACATTTCCTCCTGTCTGCATTTGATTATGTCTTTCCACTCTTAGCACTTTATTCATGACCAACATTGAAATGAGTGGTAAAGGAATATACAATGAAAAATTTGCTCTGTTTGTATGATAGATTTTGACATGAAGGGAAGGATTAAGTTGTAATTTCAAAAAGCTAATGATGACCAGCTAATGAAAACAAGCTACACATGTTTACATAATATACTGTTGCAGTATGAAATTACATGCCTGATCAGGCATGAAAGTACATATGGCATAGTGTGTTACAATTTAAGTCTACAGGACATCACTAATCATACTCAATATTTCTGCAAATCATTTTGGGGTTGAAGCACTAGTCTATGTTTCTAAAGCAACCTATATTTCTAATATTCGTACTTCTCGGTTCTTTGATCAATAATTGGGACAACTATTTTTTTGTCTGTATTCAATAGCAATTCCTATTCAATGGTTGCAGAAAACCATTCAGTCAGTGATACAACTCAAATTGGACAGTCAGATACAGGAATCAGGTAGCAAAATGCTCAGTTTTAATAAATACTATTATATTAAGTCTGCATGATCTTTTTTATGGATATTGCATTCCAGAGGGAGTCAATTTGTATTTTTATAATATTTTGCCTGTGTATACTGACAGAGTGGAGTGGTCACTTTAAATGTCAAAGCATTAGGCTTTCTATTTATTTTCCAGCATTTTAGAGCAATCTCTCTTCACTCCACTGTTAAATACGTATTACATTTACCAAGCTGAATGCAAATTTCACTTCATCTCATCAGGCTCTCAGTGTTTGCCTCCTTTGACTGATATTGGATCATCATACTTAATCTAGGGTGAAATTTCCTAGTCTGAGCTAAATTACTCATAGCCATCAACAGGGAGATATTTATTTTTTGCAGGACTAATGATCTGTCCTCCAGACCCACCCACTGATGGTTATTTACAAGGACCCAGATGCTTGAGCTCAAAATGACTGGTAATGTCAGCAGGTGCCATCGCTCATTCTGGTCACTGATTGAATTGAAGCTATCCCATTGACATTGACTCTGTGACTTTTAAGGCCATTACCCTGGGTGAGAGATGATCATCTCATCATCGCTCTAAACTGACAGCTGATTAGCAACAAATTACAGGCAGGAAGATGCTCAACCATCAGGACCGCAAAAAAGACTAGAGTGCAGCTTTCTGTGTATATCACCACCTGACAGAAAAGAAAAGGCTCAATGTTAGGCAGCTAGACAACTGCCAGGCCACCTCTTTGCTATAATTTATTTCGCGCAGCAAAAACAGACTTACACCATCTGCGTGGCATATCCCAAAATGCATAGCATAATGGAAAATTGAGGAGCCATTTTTAAAACGCTACCAGATTATTTTAAATGCCACTGAGCTCACAGTTCAACAGAGATACAGTCTTGGACTCAGAGGGCGGCTACAACGTTGAGATTTATGGCACTATCTCGCTTTCTCCTCAGAGCAGCATTCATTTACATAAACAGATAATACCAGATAAAAATTTCCATTAGACAAAGGTGAAATGGATCAATTTTCTCCAGCAAAATAAATCTTAAACAGGCAGGATCATTACACCAGCCACATTTCAGAAATAATGTATTTAAAATCACCAGATAGCAGCAGTTTTCAGGGTTTCCAATTATCTTTAAGAAAAGCTTATTCTGTGGACAATAAAACACATTACTGCACAATATGATACAGTCCATAAAGATGATGATGTTTTATGTAAGGTTGTAGAAAAGCTCTGCACATTTAATAGAATGCTTACAGACAACAAGAGAGAATAATCTTTAAAATGCAAAAAGATCCAATTTTCACACTTACCCTCTTTCCACATATCCCTGAGCTTCGTATAAAACATCATCTCACTTTCTTACTTTAGGCCATAGCTATTCCTAATTTGCACATTTATTTTCATTCACTGTATTTTTTTGTTTTGATAAATATAAGGTGTAAATACTTCCACGAAATTCTCACTACCACCTGTAGAGTCACTTCTTACATATCCTGATTCCAACATTAATCTCAACATATGGAGCTTGTTTAGTTTAAATGGCATTAATTCTTCAGTTTGAACCAACTGCCTAAGTGCCATCACAGTTTGATATCAATATTGTTAGAGTATTGATTCGCCAACCAATACTGCATTGCTCTGTACTCAGCCAAATTAGGGCTATGTGCATCCATACATGATGTCTACTTTGTAAAGGGTTGAACATCCCATTGGCACTTTTTAGTCATCAAAAACATTAAGTTGTCCAGGATGCAATGGGGAATTTCTTTAAAAATAAAGTTGAAGGGAGTGGTACCGAAGCACAGCAGCTGGGCTGTAGTTAACACCAGTAGTCTATTTTCTCAAAGGTGAATCCACACTAGTTGCCAAACCAGCAGTTTCAACTGGAGTCATGCTGTGGTATCTGCATTTAAAAAAACCCCATAAACTGTGTTTTTATTACATGGATAGAGTAGACTCAGGATAACTAGATTAATAAATATGCCAAAAGGAAAATTCAAATTCAAATCTATCTCGCACACTCCATTATATCGCCTAACAGAATTATTTATGATTATTTATACTTTTGCAATGAAATAGTATGTTCTGAATTTTTACCATGCTTGCAACTCAAGTTATGCACAGTCACAGTCATTAATTTATAGCACTGTTGCAATAGCTAATATTTTATTTGCAGCCCTAAAAGGTGAATTTGAAGCAGAATGAAAACATACATGCTCAGTTATGGATTGGAATCGAAAAATTAAAATGCATCAAATTTGAAAGACTTAAGTAAACAATGGTACAATTTAGAGTATATTGAACAGCAAAATGTGTTATGTTTGTGGGTATTTCATGAATGGTTAGGGAATTGCTATTTAATATTGCTACTTTAGATAATTTTCAACACTGGAAATTTGTGATTAATTGGTCCAGTTGCAGCATCAAAAGTTAGACAAATAACAAACATAGTACATGCTGACAGTTCTGTTACCAATGTCTGAGCACCCTTCATCATTACTAATGCTTTTTAAATTTGCTTTCATGCATATGTATATTAACAATCACACATTAAACTTCCAAAATACATCTTTCAGCTGTTATCATTTTCCAAATGCAGTTTACTCATTGTGAATAGTTTGAATTCTCTCAAAATAAAATAAGAATTTGCAAGAGAGCACCCTGTTAGTAAAATTATATTTTAATTTTTGATGTGTTCAACAAAATGTGCATGCAGTCTATCTGAGCTAGTTTAAAAAATACAGCTGGAAACAATAGTAATCTTTTAGGGAGATTTTGTGGCAAGTTATTCTGAGCCTTTATCACAATAAACTCCACATTACTGCAGATCACTTGACATAATCACACAGTGCAAAAAGGAAAACATTCTATTTGTCAAAATCTGTCAGCAACCTATTTGAGACACAGTAAGGAAAAATTTTCTTGTTGTCACTTTACTGGCAAAAATTATTAATACTTTAAAAGATACAAAGACAAAACCAAGACATATATACTGTGAATGGCTGACAGTTAGTAAATGAACTAAATGTTAACATTTCAGCACGTAACACTGAAAGCCTACAGAAATCTGAGATGGCTGTCATCAAAATCTAAAGTCTATCTGAACTGACAGCAATTTTACATTTATAAATTAATTTTGTTGCTCCAGTATCAGTTCTATCTTTAGTATAGTGACAGAATATTAATTCGCTGCAGAGAAATTTAAAATGATAATTCACTGCAGCAAAACAACATTGAGCCCACAATGCCAGCTAGCTATGGAAACCATCCCAGCAGTCAACTGAAAATACCTATAACAGAGATTATTTTCAGATTTCCTGGCATTTGCAAGCAAGTTAGAATTGCAGAAACATTACCATGTCCTAAAATAAAATCAATAAAGCTAACTTTTAATTTTACTGTGGAAATTTTCATAGTAGAACAACTCAAAATATTACACTAAGGTTATTAAACTTAATGAAAGAAAAACGATTTGACTTCTGAGTGACAAGCTAAGTTATGAATTGTTTGTGTTTGATGCTCATTATGTTAGTTTTGTAATATACTGCTTGCTCTCTTATTCTGATTATTTCATTTACGAGCTAGAAGAGAAATATCTATATCTTTTTTCAAAGGCTATACTAAAATTTCCTTCCTGCAAGAGATCACATTCTCAGACACCTCAAAATTCAAGAATAAAGGTAATGAGCAAACATATCTGTATGTCATTATTGTATACAATTATTTCACGTAAGGAAAATAAGACTGGTAGAATATCAAGATGGACACTGTTCAGTCAACCACTATGTTATCATAATGTGCCTTTCGTGTCAGGAATAAGTTGCAGGATAATTGGAAGTCTTCCAGTGCTTCTTATGTATGTTTTATGCCACTTTTGAATTTATTTCAGCTTGCTGCGTGAAGCCAAAACACATAAAATGAAAATATTCTGCTCCAGCCAATCATATAATGCTTTGCTGTCTCTTATAATACACTCATTCAAAAGCATATTGTATATTTTCCATGCAAACAGTTCTATCTGAGGATGTAATGAAATATTCTGACATTTGCAAAAAGCTGACAAATAAAACAATGTAGATCTGTACATCTTATAGTTACTAAATATGGAGCAAAGTGCATGATTTTTCTTTTATTCTTTTAAATATTATATACTCTTAAGATTTTCACATTTAGTGTGAAAAATGATACATGATAAACCAAGTATCAATTGTGGATCTATGCTTGCAATCAGTAAAACCAAAGTGATATGTTGATTAATTATGTATATCTTCTGACTGATTTTTCCAAATGAAATAAATATGTTGTTTACTATGTTGTAAGACAAAATTTTAAATAAGTTTGATATAATGGCCTTAGATGGTGCTTTTTAATTTGTATCACACATTGTACAAATCTTTCAAGTTCAAATGTTCTTAAAACATAAAATGTTGTACGAGAGAAAAGGTCATTTGTGGGAAATTATGATCTCAGCAGTGGAAGACTGACACCTTTAGGATCCTACAAGCATTGCTATTCTATGTTGGAAAAGCAAATCTGAAATAGGTATACCTGATCAAATATATCTGAGAAGTAAAATGATGTGTTATCTTCCCAAAGCAATAAATACAAACTTGTTTGTTAGCTGTTTTGATGCAAGCAATGTCAACTAATAACAAGTGCAGGTATACAATATGTGCATTCATTTCTCTATGGCTATTCTGTCACATGTAGGAATCACATGCAGACCCAACACAGAGTAGGTAAGGATGGCAGATTTCCTTTGTAGAGGGCAGAATGAACCAGTTGAGTTTGGATATCAATTCATTATAGTCATCATCACCAAGGCTTGCTTTCAATTCCAGATTTTATTAAATATGTTTAAATTCCACTAGATGCCATGGTAACATAGAACACCTCTGCTGATTACAGAGTACAGGTTAACCAATCAGCCTTGTTCTCTTATGCAGTACAAATGTTTACCCGTTACATTGGAATTTCTTGTGAATTATCCCCATGACTCAAGACAAAAAGCTTCAGCGTCATGTCTTCCTTTCACAATACTCAAATGCTGAACTGTATATTGCTAATTTTAGATTTCTAAATGTTGGTTTCTCCATGTTGCAGTGCAATATAGTAAAATGCTTTCGGTTGGAATTAAACTTTAAATTCCAATCATCAGAGTTGTGCTCTGTCATTCATTGGCTATTTTGATATGTTTTATGTGCACCAGCTGGACAATGAGTAAGAAGTGAACTAAATTTAAAAACCTGATGGAGCTGCTTTCTTTATTCCATATTATTCCAATGCTAGGCTATTAAAATATTAGAACTCAAGATGTAAATTTCTTATTCCTACATAAAATTATTTTTGCTGTGCACAAATTACAGCCCAAATCTATCTAACTTCTTGACCAGAAATCTGTACAGATACCTTGATCCTGTAGTGATCTAACAAAACTTTCTTCATTTCAACTTCAGCCCGCAGCTCTACATGAATCTTCGGTTTAACATTCCTTATACTTTTTTTACCTGACAATGTGAAGAATATGGTTCGGAGGGGCCAAGGCATGTGCAAAACACTGCAAGAAGCAACAGTAATATAATACTGGACATAATGGAGTGATGCTCCCTCTGCATCAGGAATAAGAACTTGGTCATCAGGCACAAAATGCTTCCAGTGTTGCTGTATGTGTTGCAGGTCTGGCCAAACCTCACTCCTGCGCCGTGCTGATCACGTAAGCCCATCTCCCTCTTAAATGATTGTCAAAAATGGATCATTTTTGCAGGGTCATTGTGTACAAGCTGTTATTTAAAGGAGGAAAAAAGTCTTATCCAACATTACCTGCTTCCCAATGGCCACCTTTGTGTGCAGCTGCATCAAACTGTGTATAGATACTCAGAATACAAACTCTAAGTGACACTACGTGATGTATTCCATCTGTCCTTGGTATTGTAAAGGATTGTTCTATGACCATTAACAATGAGTGCTCCAGGCAGTTGGTTTGTGTAGAATTACATGCACCCCATTGAGAGGTTTATGTAGAAAAAATTGAACACAACTCTATCAGGCAGTGGTCAACATATAACTGTGGGAAAAGGTGATGGCAGGCTCTGATGGATGGTTTCCCAAGCAGGTTGTCAAAGTCATTTGACAGAATACCTCATCACCAGAATGTTTAAGCACCATGTCACAGCCATGCTGGTTGTGAGAATGACCCTTTGTGTCAGATCTTTCCTAAATGCCTGGAATCTTACCTACTCCTCATGTTGTCCTCAAGGTGGATACTGCAAGAAAAAATAACTTCTCCATCTCCAGTTGGAATGTGCTTTGCAAAGAAGGTCTGAAAAGAGATTCAATGGTTTTGTTGAGGTTCGACTTAAGCAGTTCCATGAAACAAGACTCTGTTGTACAGGCTGTTCAGGGGACTCATATACTTTAACTATGTCGCAAGGACCATCATGTCAGTGAAAGATGCTCTTTGCCCCTGTCTAAAATGTGCTGTTCTTCCAATGTAAAGTCTTGACATTGACAGAGTGTTGCATTCTGGCACATTCCAAGATCTAGAGCAAGGTGCTGGGAAATGCACTAATGTTTGAGGTGGCCATTGTAGAGGGACAATAGGGAGAGGTAGCCATCTAAGGCCTTCCAGCCAAGCCGACTGAAGAGTTAGAAACTGTAACAATCTTCTGGCTGTTATGGACCAGGCCAGACCCCCTGTAAACATTTCAAGAAAGTAGTCCAGATTGTAACTTCGCTAGTTATTTTGAGTAGGTTTAATGTGGATAGTCCAGGAAGGGATGCAGCTGGTCAAACCACTTAGTTTTAAACATAATAAATTTATTTACAAGATTACTGAATGAAATACAAAGAAAAGAGAACAAAATACCAAATGTCTTAACCTACCTGAAAACCCAACAGATAATCCCAATTTAATGATGCTGTTACAAATATTTGCAACAATTCCCCCTTAACACCCCAGGGCACAAAAGGTAAAATCAAACACAGGGTCTTACAGGAGAGAGAGAGATGGCAGAGAGATTCAGCATGGAATATCTTTTTCCATGTAGCTGTTTCTTTGACAAACATCCTCAAAACTGACTGACTGCTTTCTCTGAACAGCCAGACTGGTAAAACCAAACCAAACCAGAGAAAAGCTGAGCTCGGAGAACTGGCCACTCCTCTTTTATTGTACAGATGTTTTTTTTTTCAAAACTTGAAAGCATTCTCAAGTAGATCAACCCCACACATTTCAAAGCCTGTGTTTTTATGATCTCCTGGGAAAAAACCCAAGGACAACCTAATCTTGTTAAAGGAGTAGCATCACCACACCTCCCCCCTTTAAAGAAGAACCCATCAATATCCAAAGATGTCTTCATTTTAAAACCCCTTAATCGTAAACTGTTAGTACTTTACAACACACATATACATTACACTGACAATAATTATGCAAAAATGCACTACTACATTTTGTTTCAGTCGGCTGTAGTCCTGCCACCAAACACTTCCATTTCTCATCCAAGTCTTAACAATCCGTCGGCAATCACGTTTTCTCATCCTGCCACATGTACAATTTTCAAGTTGAACGGCTGTAACAACAAGCTCCATCTAAACAGTCTGGTATTTTTGTTAAATTTCTCCACAAACTTCAGTGGGTCATGGTCAGTGCATATGATTGTCTCAGATACATTACTGGTAACATAAACATTGAACACTAATCTTAAAGTCTCCTTTTCAACTGTCAAATATTTCAGCTGATGAAGTTCAATTTTCTGGAGAAATACCCGATAGGTCTTTCTACCTTCTCATCATCTTCCTGCAAGAGCACGGCACCGACACCCACATCACTCTCACCTTGAATGGCTTTGCGTATTTAGATGTGGCAAACACTGGGGCAGTGGTTAACACAGCTTTCAGGCTGTTAAATGCCTTCTGACAGTCCACTGTCCACTGAAACTTCTTGCTTTTCTTTAGCAATTCAGTGAGTGGATCAGCCACACTGCTAAAATTTGGTACGAATTTTCAATAAAATCCACTCAATCCCAGCAACCATAGTACTGCTCATTTTGTTGATGGTATGAGAACTCCCCAATAATCTTTCTTTTTGCATCCTGTGGGGCCATTTGTCTGAGTCAAATAACGTGGCCCAGGAAGGTGACTTGGGCTTTTGGCAAATTCACTTTTCACCAGGTTTATCACCAAGCCTGCCTTCTGAAATCGATTGAACAAGTCTGATAAATGTTGTAAATATTCCTTCTATGTGTGACTAAAAATCACCAGGTCATCAATATATATGACACAATTGGGTCATATATATTGATGACTTTATTGGCAATGACTTTATTGGTTAACCTCTGAAATGTGGCTGGCGCATTTTTCATACTAAATGGCATGACTTTAAATTGATACAGTCCATTTGGCATTACGAAAGTTGAAATGATCTTCAGTCTTTCGCTCAAAGGTACCTGCCAGTATCCTCTGAGCAAGCCCAACTTAGAAATAGAAGTTGCTTGTCCCACATTTTCAATACAGTCTTTCAAACATGTAATCGGATATGCATCAGTCTTTGTAACTGCATTGACTTTGCAATAGTCCACACATAACTGTTGGGTACCATTTGGTTTTGGCACCATTACTACGGGCGAGCTCCAGTCATTGTAACTCACTTCAATTATGTCATCTTGGAGCAAGCATTCAATCTCCTTTTGAACCTATGCCAACGTTAGAGGATTATGTCTATCAGGATGTTGCTTAATCGGAACAGCATTTCCTATCTCTACATCACGCATAATTAGGTTGGTACTTCCCAGTTTATTTCCACATATCTCCCCATGCAACAGTATTAACTCTTTTAGGTTATTTCAATTTTCCTCTGGAAAGTAACTCAATAATTTATCCCAATTTTTGACAACTTCCTCATTGTCCAATTTAATTTGAAGAATGTCCAATTCAGAATCCTCTGAACTTGTTTTTTCCTTCTGTGTTGTAACCAATAAAACAATCTCCTTTGGCTTTCCTTCCCTGTCAAAATACCTTTCTGAGCATATTCACATAGAACATAGAACATAGAACAATATAGCACAGAACAGGCCCTTCGGCCCACGATGTTGTGCCGAACTTCTAACCTAGATTAAGTACCCATCCATGTACCTATCCAAATGCCGCTTAAAGGTCGCCAATGATTCCGACTCTACCACTCCCACGGGCAGCACATTCCATGCCCCCACCACTCTCTGGGTAAAGAACCCACCCCTGACATCTCCCCTATACCTTCCACCCTTCACCTTAAATTTATGTCCCCTTGTAACACTCTGTTGTACCCGGGGAAAAAGTTTCTGACTGTCTACTCTATCTATTCCTCTGATCATCTTATAAACCTCTATCAAGTCACTCCTCATCCTTCGCCGTTCCAACGAGAAAAGGCCGAGAACTCTCAACCTATCCTCATATGACTTCCTCTCCATTCCAGGCAACATCCTGGTAAATCTTCTCTGCACCCTCTCCAAAGCTTCCACATCTTCCACATGACACACTCTGTGAGGTTTCTTTCTGTCTGGAGTCCTTATCAAATATTTCACCTCATTCAATTTCCTTTCGACTTGATAAGGTCCATTAAACCTTGCTTTTAAAGGTTCACCTATCACTGGAAGTAACACTAACACCTTATCTCCGACAGCAAAATGGTGAGTTTTTGATTTCTTGTCTGCTTCCTGTTTCATTTTTGCTGTGATACTTTTTAATGCTGTCTAACCAACATCCCCACTCTATTTAATCATTAGCTAAAATTTGACACATATTCCAAATATGTGGTCTCTGAATTCTGACTTACCAATTTCCCTTTAATTAATTTTAGTGGTCCTCTCACTTCATGCTGAAAAACTAGTTAAAATGGACTGAATTTGGTCATTTCAGTTGGTGCATCTCTGATTGCAATAAGTACAAATGGAGTTCCCTTATCCCAATCATCTGGATAGTCTTCATTATAAGTCCTCAACATGGTCTTTAATGTCTGGTGCTACCTTTCTAGCACTCCCTATGACTCTGGATGGTACACATAGATTTGAATTGCTTTATTCCTAAGCTCACCATAACTTCCTTGAATACTTTTGATGTAAAGTTTGACCCTTGATCTGATTGTATCTCTGTGGGTAGTCTGTATCTGGTGAAATGTTTGAGTAATTCCTCAATAAACCTTTTAGCTGCGATATTGCATAATGGAATGGCCTCTGCAAGTCTTGTTGTTTCATTATTGTTAACAAATACTGATTCCCACTTTTTGTTTTATATAGTGGTTCTATGCAATTAATTAAGACTCTTGTAAATAGTTCCTTAAATGCAGGAATGGGTATTAAAAGTGCAGGTTTTGTTACTGCCTGTGGTTTTCCAATTACCTGACATGTGTGACATGTTTGGCAAAATTTAACTACATCCTTGTGCAGTCCAGGCCAGTAAAAATACTTTTGTATTTTAGCTTGAGTTTTTCGCATTCCTGAATGACCCCCTAGTGGTAGTTCATGCGCCACCCACAACATCTCCTTTCAGTAACCCGCTGGCAATATGACTTGATGAACTTCTGTCCATTTCTCATCTGCCTGAATATGTGATGGTCTCCATTTCCTCATTTTTAAGATAGTAACATTCAGGGATTATTTTTCTGTGTATGCCTTTTGATACAATTGCTTTAAATTTTCAACTTTCTGCTGTAACTCAGTTAAGTTATCGAGCTAAAGATGTCTGCTGTGTCATCTATCTACTCCTGGCTTGTCTCAACCATTGGATCAAAAAGGAGTTCTGCTAAATCTGAGCTCTTTGATCTCTCCTGTTTCAACCAGTGACTTTCTCACCTCGTTACCACACAGAAAAATCTCAGGATATGCGTCCTGCAATAGTTCAGTTGCCTCAGTTTCTACTAGCTTTTCAACAGCAACTAGCAGCACTCCTACCTGTGAACCAGCTTTATCGTTAGCAAGGACAAATTATATTCTGGGAGCTAAGAGTTTGTCCAGTACTCTTACCACAACTTCTCCACTCTTCACTGGATGCTCCAACCCCACATTACGTAATTGAATGCTTCTTGTCTCACCATGAATTCCCATTACTAATACCTTTTCTGGCAATAGTCCATCAGAGGTACATATTTCCTTTCAACAACACAGATTGAGAGGATCCTGTATCTCTCAATATTGCAACATCTTTAACTGCTGCGCCTGGCCTAAGTGAGTAAACTTTACCATTGCAAGTATATGGATTAAGAAGATCTGGTACAACCTCCAACCAGCTTGTACATTGTGGTGCAGCTTTCTAGCCTCCACTGTGCTTTCTGTTCCCACTCCAACAAAAATCACTGGCTTATCCTGTTTTCCTACATCTGGCTTGCCAGTGATTTTCCTAACCCACCAACATTGTCATTTCATGTGGCCTACTTTATTGCAGTAAAAACACTGGAGTGTTTTAACTTCTCTTTCCCCTTCAAGGGTTTCCTTTATACCCTATGGTAAGTTATCTTTATGATCATCACCGAAATCTACATTTCTGTTTCCACGCGAGAATTTCTCTTTTCCCTAATTTCTATCCATCATGGACTGAAATTGAGTTTGGAAGCCAAACTTTGATTTATATACCAACTCATAATCATCAGCCATTTCAGCTGCAAATTTTGCCATTTTAACTCTCTGCTCTTCCACGTGAAGCTTACCTTCAGCCTTCACCTCCAGCCTTTTAAACTGACTTTACTGTCTAATTGCCAATTTCTGAAGTTCAAACTCTCTCTCTCTCTTCCTTTCCTCTCGCTTTCTCTCTCTTTCTATCTCTTCTCTTTCTTTTCTTTTGTTCTGCAAAAGCGATTTGTTCTTTTTCTCTTTCCTGTTTTTAATCGTAATTCAAACTGTTTCATTTCTGTTGTGCTTTCCTTGACTTTTGCCTCTAACTCAAGCTGAATTTCAGCCATCTCTATAAATTCTGATGGTGTTTCCAGCAAATTTAAATGCTGAGCTTTTGCTGTGATTATCTCTCCTTTCCTTATAGAGACAGCTCCAATCCCAGCTTGTCTGCTAATTCCAGCAGCTTGGCCTTAATCACCTTTTGCAAAACCCCCAAAGACACTTCTTCCACCCCCAGAAAACTCTTGGTGACTGAAAGAGCTATTGCTATCCCAGCACTATTCAAACCAATCAAATTCAACACCCAGAACAAAAGCCACTAACAACTACCACTCGCTGCTTTCAAGCCCAGCAATCCTAATTTCAAATTGGAACTATAGAATAAATCCCACAAAGAGCCCCTAATCTGTTATGGACTAGGCCAGAGCCCCTCAAAATATTCCAAGAAACTACTCCAGACTCTAACTTTGCTAGTTGTTTAAGCAGGTATAGAGTGGATATTCCAGGAGAGATGCAGCTGGTCAAACCACTTAGTTTTAAATAAAACAGTATTTATTTACAAGATTACCAAATGAAACATTAACAAAAGAGAACAGAATACTGAATAACTTAAATCTATGCTGTGGTCCTGTTCGCCGAGCTGGAAGTTTTTGTTGCAAACGTTTCGTCCCCTGACTAGGTGACATCCTCAGTGCTTGGGAGCCGCCTGTGAAGCGCTTCTGTGGTGTTTCCTGCGGCATTTATAGTGGCCTGTCCCTGCCGCTTCCGGTTGTCAGTTTCAGCTGTCCGCTGTAGTGGCCGGTATATTGGGTCCAGGTTGATGTGTTTGTTGATGGAGTTTGTGGATGAGTGCCATGCTTCTAGGAATTCCCTGGATGTTCTTTGTTTGGCTTGCCCTATAATGATAGTATTGTCCCAGTAAAATTCATGTTGCTTGTCGTCTGCGTGTGTGGCTACTAGGGATAGCTGGTTGTGTTGTTTCGTGGCTAGTTGATGTTCGTGGATGCGGATCGTTAGCTGTCTTCCTGTTTGTCCTATATAGTGTTAACATTTATAACATTTATAACTTACATTCCATGCAAAATTTTAAAATTGGAAATAACCAGAGATTCAATAGAAATAAACATTTCTTGATGCACTCAGTCTAAGGTACCTCAAAACCATTTCAATAAGCTTGATGTTGACAATGTATGTCCATTCCAAAAGTGTGGTGCTAGAAAAACACAGCAGGCCTGGCAGCATTCAAGGAGCAAGGCTGTTCTCTGAGTAGAGTGTTAAATCCTTTGCAGAATGCTTTATCAGCAAAACTTTCAAACAAGCATGAAGATATATTTATAGACTGGCTGGTAATGAAAAAGATTTTCCCTCTCAGGTCCTTGGACTTTCATCCCCTATATATGGTGTCCTCAAAATGGTTACTTTGGAGGAGATTATTGTCCACCTTTTGCTGGAAAGTGCTTTTAGAAAGTCCAGAAAGAGATGCAATAGTTTCTGACAAGGTTCACCCTGCTATTGAAATGATATTATTAAATTGGAGAGGGCTCAGAAAAGATTTACCAGGACGTTGTTGGGACCAAAGGGTTTGAGTTGTAAGATATAGGCGGAGACATTTTTCACTGGAGCGTAGGAGGTTGAGGAGTGACCTTATAGACGTTTCTAAAATTATGAGGGACATAGATGATGAACACCAAAGTCTTTTCCTACGGTGTGTGTGTGTGTGTGTTCAAAACTAGAGGGCATATTTTTAAGGTGTGAAGAGAAAGATTTAAAGGAACCTGAGGGGCAACTTTTTAAAACAGAGGGTGGTGCTTGTGTGGAATGAACTGCCAGAGAAAATGGTTTTTGCAGGTACAGTTATAACATTTGAAAGACATTTGGATAGGCACATGAAAAGGAAAGGTTTAGAGGGTTATGGCCAAATGCAGGCAACTATGATTAGTTTGGTTTGGGAAACTTGGTTCGCATGGATGAGTTGGACCGCAGGATCTGTTTCTGTGCTGTGTAACTCTGCAATTTTGTGCTACATGGGCTGTTTGCAGGGACATAAACTGAGACAAACATGAATTGTGTTTGGAGGACAATCAACTTAGTTAAAGTTGCTCTTTAGTTCTTGAAACTTGCTGGTCTTCCAGTGGTAAGTTATTCTCAACAATGTTTTGCAGACTGAAATATCCCAAGGTCCAGGACCTCATGCTGAATGATGAACTAAAGCTTGAGACAATCGCCACAGAGGGGCAATGGGGAAAAGGGAAATTTAAGGGCTTTCAGCCATAACAAACCTGGGGGAGGAGTACATGTACTGGAGGCCATTAAAATAATTTACATGAAGAGGTGCAAGACGTGACCATTATTTTTCATGAATATTTTACTTCTGTTTTCAGGAGAGTGACAAAGTTGATATTACAGAGTTATGGAGGAGGGATGTTACAGGGTTTCCAGCTGTCCCAGAATCTTCCAGGAATTTGGCCTCTTGTCCCATGTGCAGTCTTGCTGGAATGTTTTGTTCCAAATTGCTTCTGTATCTGCAGGCTTTGTTTCCATACTCGCATTGGGTGCTGAAGATTTGAGGTTTGCCCTTTGGGTGTGTGAGAAACGAAGCTCACTGCCAAATAATTTTAGTCCGAGTCAAATTCCGAAGCAGTCTTTATTCATACATTCTTGGAAGAGCAGGTGTCCAAAAAGTAGGCACACCGCTGAACAATATCAGTGCATTTTTATACAGCCTCTGCGAGTCCCTCGGTACTTCCCCTTTTACCTCAAACGTGACAGTTGCAGTTGCTCTGTGCAGCTGCTAATCTATTTGGTTTACCACATCCGTCTGTGGCCTGTTGTTAGCATGCAACCACCCCCCCCCAAATAGCTGAGTCTTATCACTTCTGCTGAAGCAACACTGAGTCTTATGACTTCTATTGAAGCAACACTTCCACACATTTTCCACAGGTGTCCCATGGTGAGATGCAAATTAGCAGCATCATGATCGCAAGGTCTCAAAGTTTCGCTATACTCACAGTCTCACCAACACAATACCACTTCTAGAGCTACAGAGTTGTTTTGCATGGAAATAGACCCTTCAGCCCAACTTGTCTATGCTGACCAGTTATCTGAAATTAATCTAGTCCCATTTGCTAGCATTTGGCTCAGATCCCTCTAAACCCTTCCTATTCATGTACCTATCCAGATGCCTTTTAAATGTTGCAATTGTACCAGCCTCCACCATCTCCTATGTCAGCTCATTGGATACATTTACTGCCCTCTGCATGAAAAAGTTACATCTGAAGTCATTTTAAATCCTGATGAAGGACTTATGCCCGAAACATCGATTCTCCTGCTCTTTGGATGCTGCCTGACCTGCTGTGCTTTTCTAGTGCCACCCTTTTCGACTCTGACTCTCCAGTATTAGCAGTCCTCACTTTCTCCCATTTCAAATCTTTCCCCCCTCACTTTTAACCTATGTCACTTAGTTTTGGATTCCCTACCCTGGGAAAAATAATTTGGCTATTCACCCTATCCATGCCCGTCTTGATTTTGCAAACTTCTATAAGGTCATCTTCGGTCTCCAATGATTTAGGAAAAATAGCTCCAGCCTATTCAGCTTTCTCTATAGCTCAATTCCCGCCTCAGGTGACTGACTGTGTGGAGTTTGCACATTCTCCCTGTGTCTGCGTGGGTTTCCTCCGGGTGCTCCGGTTTCCTCCCACAGTCCAAAGATGTGCAGGTCAGATGAATTGGCCATGCTAAATTGCCCGTAGTATTAGGTAAGGGGTAAATGTAGGGGCATGGGTGAGTTGCGCTTCGGCAGGTCGGTGTGGACTTTTTGGGCCGAAGGGCCTGTTTCCACGCTGTAATGTAATCGAAAAAAAAGTCCCACAACCCCAGCAACATCCTTGCAAATCTTTTGTGAATGCTTTCAAATTTAACAACGTTAAAAATCACACAACACCAGGTTATAATCCAACAGGTTTATTTGGAAAAACTAGCTTTCTGAGCGTTGCTCCCTCAACAGGAAGCAGCACCTGATGAAGGAGCAGCACTCTGAAAGTTAGTGCTTTCAAATAAACCTGTTGGATTATAACCTGGTGTTGTGTGATTTTTAACTTTGTCCACCCCAACCCAACACCGGCTCCTCCATATCAAATTTAACAACATCTTTCCTGTAATAGAGATCAAAATTGAATGCAGTATTCCAAAAGTGGCCTAACCAATGTCCTGTAGCTGCAAAATGACATCCCAACTCCTACACTGAATGCACTGACCAACAATGGCAAGCATATTAAACACCTTCTTCACTACCCTGTCTACTAGCGACTCCTCTTTCGAGGAACTGTTATCCTACATCCCAAGGTTCCTTTGTTTGGCAACCCCCAGTACTCTACTGTTAGATCTCAGATTTTCCAATGACCGTCTGAGTCCTGTGGTGGATTCAGGTGTAACTGTAATTTGGTACAACTTTGTTACAGCTTCAGATTTTCTTCACAGTAAGGCACACAAAACTTCAGGGGTTTCATTCTCTGCCTAGTTACTCTTTTGCCCTTAATGTGTTTGTAGAATCCCTTTGGATTCCCCTTAACTCTGTTTGCCAAACTATCTCATGTCCCCTTTCTGTCCTCCAGGTTTCTCTCTACAGCATACTCCTATTGCTTATACTCCTCGAGAGATTCACTCATTCCCAGGTGTCTATACCTGAAATATGCCTCCTTTTTCTTGATCACAACCTCAATTTCTTTTGTCATCTAGCATTCCCTACAGATATCAGCCTTGCCCTTCACACTAACAGAAACATACTGCCTCTGGACTCTCAGCTCGTTTTTGAAGGACTCCCAAATTCGAACCATCCCTTTACCTGTCCATCTCCCTATCTCACCCAGACACCCCATTTCAAAGCATTGCCTGACCCAATGCCCAACACTAGTGTCTTGCTAATACCAGTGTGTTTACTTTTTCATTGCTCAGCATTGGTCACCTTGGATATGAATAAACATTGTGAAGGAGGAAGTATTAAGATTAGATTAGATTACTTACAGTGTGGAAAGAGGCCCTTCGGCCCAACAAGTCCACACCTACCCACCGAAGCGCAACCCACTCATACCCCTACATTTACCCCTTACCTAACACTACGGGCAACTTAGCATGGCCAATTCACCTGACCTGCACATCTTTGTGACTGTGGGAGGAAACTGGAGCACCAGGAGGAAACCCACGCAGACATAGGGAGAATGTGCAAACTCCACAGTCAGTCGTCTGAGGCGGGAATTGAACCCGGGTCTCTGGCGCTGTGAGGCAGCAGTGCTAACCACAGTGCCACCCAAATGTTGTTGAGCATTCTTGGATACACGACTGGGCTCAGACGAAACATCTATTGCAGACTGCTAAAGCTGCAACAGGGGAAGAAATCATAGAAATTCTGGCCATTATTTTTCAGATCTGGGCAGAGGTGCAGGACACTGAAGGACAGCTGCATCTTAATGATAAAGAATAAATAACGGGCAGGTCAACCTTAACATAGTGGCAGCAAAGTTACAGGGGGATAAAACCTGGGGCTGTACAAATCACCTGTTTCTGAAAAAAACAGCCAATGAAGAAAGTGATAAGATGGCTAGGGGTCTGATCCAGTGTGACACCTCCCAGGATCTGGTCCAGCAATACACGACACCCCACCCCCCGCGGTCTGGTCTGAGCTGAGCTGATTTGATGCCCATACTCTGACCTAGTCTGACCCCGTCACGAGGGTAACCGTTGAGCCGGAAGTCCCCGCACAGATTCCATCCGGTTCAAAGCCTGAGGCCTCGGGCTCGAGAGAACAGAGTCCGCAGGGTCGGCCCTCACTGTCCCCACACCCCGCCTTCACTCACTGTCCTTCCCGGCCCTCACTGTCCCCACACCCCGCCTTCACTCACTGTCCTTCCCGGCCCTCACTGTCCCCACACCCCGCCTTCACTCACTGTCCCTCCCTATCGGTCCGGGTGACGATGTGTCGGTGGTGAAATGCCAGGTGGAAGTGTCCCCGTGTGGTGACGGTGACGGTGACGGCCCGCACTGGTTAATGTAGGGGCGGGTGGGGGGACTGTCCCTGCGGCGGACCTTTCACTGACAGCGTTAACTCCCTCAGAGAAGTTACCGCGGGACTTTGTTAAACCAAACAATTTTTTTTGAAAAAAAAATCATTTACAATGGGTTATTTTGGAGCAGTTCTATAGCCACTTGATGGAACATTCACTTTGTTGAACTAATTTTCATAGGCATAAGGTGAGAAATATCATTAGCTTATTTCAGACTCCAGCATCATCTCCTAGCATGTTTCCACAATGTTGATTCTAAATAAGGTAAAATACCTCCAGATGAAAAGTATTATTGAATATTTTGCCAAGTGGTGTAAAATAGATTATTCAGAATACTGGAGACCTAAGAGATTCTTGTAATTTTTTTCAAATGGAGCAGCCTTTAATCGCTCATGATATTGTTAAAGGAATCTTATTGACTTAATCATACATTCATCATGTTAAAAAAACTTGACGTGTTCTTTTCATTTCTCTATTATTTCCAGCATCATGCCTCAGAAGTTGCTTAAAAGTGCCCATTATATTGAACTAGGAAACTACCATTATTGGCCTGTTCTTGTACCACGAGGCATCCGTCTGTACACTTATGAACAAATTCCATCCTTTCTTAAGGATAATCCTTACATTACAGATGGATATAGAGCTTATCTACCTTCAAAATTATGCTTGAAAAGGTAAATTATAGATTAAAATAAGTAAGATCTTTCTCAAATTAATTTTCATACATGTTTTGTATAGCAATGTATTTCCAGAATACAAATCAATCATTATCCCTCAAACAAAATTGTAAGCTATACTTTAGTAACTAATTTGGAAGTATTAAAGATCTGGTGCCAATCATAAAACTATTTAACCATTACGTGATAAATGCAATGTATCTGAAATGGTAAATGTACAAAATGTTAGCACATGTGCGAAGACATTTTACTTAGCTCTCCAGAAGATTAAGGAAATTAAGACAAAGAACTGCAAATGCTGGAGATCTGAGACCAAAATAGAAATTTCTGGAGAAACTCAGCAGGTTTGGAAGAAGAGTCAATGGACTCACAATGTAAACTCTGCTTTCTTCCCACAGATGCTGCCAGAGCTTTTGAATTTCTCCAGCAATTTCTGTTTTTGATTTAGGAAATTGGTTTAGTTACTCAAATAATTGTTCCTGTATTTTGCATTGGAATAATATAATACTTTCTTCTACAGTCTTTTCATCCTTTCTAATGAGACGGTGAATATCTGGAGTCATCTACTTGGATTTTTCCTGTTTTTCAGTCTTGGCATTTATGACATGACCACTGTACTTCCTGCGGCAAGTGCCTCTAGGGATGATTATGTTATATATTCCATATGTCTCTTCTGCTTCCAGGCAAGTAGTTTAGATATGTTTATCCATTAAAAAAATATATACGTTAAGGGAATGTTGGAATGCATGTCTTTTTTCCCTTCCATGTACAGTGGATACTCCAGTGACTATATGTCAGTTGACATTATGATCTGACCAGTATCCCTATTAAGGGACCATCCCAACATTCTTTTACTGTCAGTTGCCACGAAATAGAATGATGGTGTAAATTTTGCAGTTGACCCAGGTAGTAGATGTTGGTGAGGATTATGAAAGTGTCACATCCATACACTGATGTCTGAGTAAGAAAAGTATTTTCTCACTACAGCATTCAAATGTGCTAGATAGAGTAAAGTGTTACAGTTTTGTATTAGTAAAACAGGAAGAATTTCACATCTGTGCCTAGTTTATTTATTATCATTCCTTTACTTTGGTTCCAGAAAGAGTTTCATCTACTGTAAGTAGAAATGTTTATGCATGCTTAAAGTAACTTTAAAAAAAAAAATTCATTCACGGGATGGAGTGATATGCTCTTGTCGGATGTGGGAGTTTAGGGAGAGTTTACAGGTTACTGAGGATTATGTCTGCAATAAATGCCGTTGTTTGCGAATCCTGTCAGATCAAATGGATCAAATCGAGAGATAATTATAGGCAATGAGGAAGTTACGAGCAAGGGGATGTGATGGATGACAGTTATAGGAAGGGGGAAGAGTTGCAAATACAGTCACATAGATGGGTTAGCTCCAGGAAGGGTAAGAGAGGTAGACAGTTCATGCAGGAGTCTTCTGTGACTATCCCCATTTCAAACAAGTATACTGTTTTGGAAAATGTAAGGAGTGATGGATTCTCGGGAATGTAGCACGAACAGCCAAGTTCCTGGTATCGAGACTGGCTCTATTGCAATGAGGGGTATGTCAGGTTCCAAGAGATCGATTGCGTTAAGGGACTCTCTATTCCGACGTACAGACAGATATTACTGAGGCCAGCAGTGAAAAATCAGAAAGGTGTGTTGCTTCCCTGGTGCCAGGATTAAGGATGTCTCCGAAAGGGTGCGGAATGTTCTCACGGGGGAGAGGGGCCAGCAGGAGATCATTGTCCACATTGGAACCAACGACATAGGAAGGGAAAAGGTTGGAGATTCTGAAGGGAGATTACAGAGAGTTAGGCAGGAATTTAAAAAGGTCCTCGAGAGTAGTACTATCTGGATTACTCCCGGTGCTATGACCTGGTGAGGGCAGGAATAGGATAGAGCAGATGAATGCATGGCTGAGGAGCTGGTGTATGGGAAAAGGATTCACATTTTTGGATCATTGGAATCTCTTTTGGGGTAGAAGTGACCTCTACAAGATGGATGGATGGCACCTAAATTGGAAGGGGACTAATATAATGGCAGGGAGATTTGCAAGAGCTGTTCAGGAGGATTTAAACTAGTAAGGTGGGGGGTGGGACCCAGGGAGATAGTGAGGAAAGAGATCAATCTGAGACTGGTACAGTTGAGAACAGAAGAGAGTCAAACAGTCAGGGAAGGCAAGGACAGAGCAGAAAACAAGGTAGGACTGACAAATTAAACTACTTATTTCAATGCAAGGGGTCTAACAGGGAAGGCAGATGAATGCAGGGCATGGTTAGGAACATGGGACTGGCATATCATAGCAATTACAGAAACATGGCTCCGGAATGGACAGGACTGGCAGCTTAATGTTCCAGGATACAAATGCTACAGGAAGGATAGAAAGGGAGGCAAGAGAGGAGGGGGAATGGCATTTTTGATAAGGGATAGCATTACAGCTGTACTGAGGGAGGATATTCCCGGATATTCAAACTGGGAAGTTATTTGGGTGGAACTGAGAAATAAGAAAGGGATGATCACCTTATTGGGATTGGAGCTTTTAATAGTAAGAGGGAAATTGAGAAACAAATTTGTAAGGAGATCTCAGTTATCTGTAAGAATAATATGGTGGTTATGATAGGGAATTTTAACTTTCCAAACATAGACTGGTGCTGCCATAGTGTTAAGGGTTTTGACAGAGAGGAATTTAAGTGTGCACAAGGAAATTTTCTGATTCAGTATGTGCAAGACTTGACCTACTCTTGGGAAGTAAAGCAGGGCAGATGACTGAGGTGTCAGTGTGGGACCACTTTTGGGCCGGCGACCAAATTCTATTAGTTTTAAAATAATGATGGAAAAGGATAGACCAGATCTAAAAGTTGAAGTTTTAAATTGGAGAAAGGCCAATTTTGACGGGATTAGGCAAGAACTTTCAAAAGCTGATTGGGGGCAGAGGTTCACAGGTAAAGGGACAGCTGGAAAATGGGAAGCCTTCAGAAAATTAATAAAGGGTATTGATGAGGGCAGAGTAGTAGATGTGATCTGTATGGACTTGAGTAAGGCTTTCAACAAGGTTCCCCATGGGAGACTGGTTAGCAAGGTTAGATGTCATGGAATACAGGGAGAACTAGCCATTTGGATACAGAACTGGCTCAAAGGAAGAAGATAGAGGAGGGTGGTGGTGCAGGGTTGTTTTTCAGGCTGGAGGCCTGTGACCAGTAGAGTACCACAAGGATCGGTGCTGGGTCCACTACTTTTCATCATTTATAAAAATGATTTGGATGTGAGCATAATTCCTACATGAAAGGAAACAGAACAAGGGGCACACTTCAAATAAGAAATCTCCCATTTAAGATGTAGATGAGAAGTAATTTGTTTTTGTAGTGTCAGTGGTATTTTGAACTCTCCTTCCCACCAAGCAGTGGAAGTTTGATCATTGCCAACTCAGCCTAGAAAATATTCAGTGAATGTCTTGTGGCATAGTGGATAAGTGTCCCTACTTCTGAGCCAAGCTTCGACATCAGGTCTCACTTGAGGGATAGATGTAATTATAATGTGGCCAAACAGCTTTGTTATATCGATCTGCAAATTCCTACCGACAGGAGAGATTCCTTGTTAGCCACAAGATGGAAAGAAATCAGAGCTTAAACCATCATTATTCATAGCACCACAGTGCAACATAACGTAAAAGTGGATGTTACCACACCAAATCAGTCAGGTGCTTAAAAGTGAAGAAGCAGCTCTGAGGTTATAGGAAGATATAGATGGATTGGTCACATGGGCAGATCAGAGGCAACTGCACTTTGAAAGAACAAGGAAAAGGATTACTTAATGATATTGGAATACTCAGAACCAGAGAGATCTTGGAGTACTTGTCCACAAATTCCCCAAAGGGGGCAGGATACTTGCATAGATTGTAAGAGCAGGGAGATTATGTTAGAGCTGGACAAAACTTTTGTTAGGCCACAACTGGTGTACTGCATGTAGTTCTGATCACCACACAATAGGATGTGATTGCATTGGAGGGATGGAACAGTGGTGATTCACCAGGATGTTGCCTGGGGTTAAGAGAGGCTTAGGTTATTTACTTTGGAGCAGAGAAAGCTGAGAAGAGAACTATTTGAAGTGTGTAAGGTTATGAAGACACGAACAGGGTCAATAAGAAGTAGCAATTCCCCTTAATTCTAGGGTTAATAACAAGGTGACAATTTTAAGATGCAGGGTAGAAGGCTTAGAAGGAAGTTGAGGAAAAGTTTTTCACCATAGGGTAGTGGGAATCAAAAGTGCACTGCATGGGAGGGCAGTAGAATGGGAAACCTCACAGTCTTTAAAAAGTACTTGAAATGTTATACCATTTAGTATAGATAGACCATCACAGACTTTAAAGGGCTTCTTCTGTGCTATACAACTCTAACTCCATTTGTACTCCTTGGATGTGCCAGTTGGCGCAGTTAGTGTGACTGCTGTGGATCACGTCCACATCCTGTGCAAATTGGAGTGGATTTGAACTTACCTTGCCAGTAGTCTAATTCACAACATTAGGTCAGGCCTGCTTTCCAGCAGAGATGCCGAGGTGAAGAAGAATGGGATCTGTTTTTGATTGATGAGATTTAAAGGTTACAGGCTAGAAATCTGGAGTCAAGGCCTAATTGGATCAGCTATAACCTTAATAAATGGCAGAGCAGGTTCCACAGACCAATGGCCCTACAGCTTCTAATGTTCTGAACCATGATTAAAGTTGTTTTGCTTGAGCAGAGTATTCATGAACTACAAAAATAACTGCCAATGCACTGCATATATGTTGCAAGAAAGGCTTCAATGAACTATATTGCACTTATGGCAATAATGAAGGAGGTATGGGACCATTGTAAAGAGGTAGAAAGTGACCATTCACAAGTGATGAAATTCCATTAAGTGAAGTGAGGACCTGTGACAAGCAGTTAGCAACACTTCGAACAGTGGGTAAGGTAAGTACTCTGGCAGGCTGACTCAGACAGTGCTAGATTAATTGGATCTGATTGGAATTGCATCTTGCTGTTCTCCCAGGAAAGAAGCTAGGTGTATGTTGAGTCTCTTCTCAGTGATTAAGGGCCTTTTCTATTCTTATGTTTTAACATGGTATACAAATTGGTGGTAAAGTCAATAAAATTTGCAAAAAGCAACATCAGTAATTAATATAATTAATAAATTAACATGTATTCATGACAACAGGCCAGGTGTTATGTCAAGGCTGCAGCATGTGGAATTCCTGGATACTAGTATGATTGACCTCTACAGTGAGTGTTTGAAATTCCAAGCAGCTTCAGCACAGGGTTTGAGTTTGAAGCTGAACTACAGGCATTGGGATACATTAGGGAGGGGGTAGGTTATTCAGATTCTTAGTATTAGGAGGCAATCACATCACTTAGGATGGGGTCTTCTGATGTGGTAAGGAACCGAGAGGGCAGCAATGCAGCCTCTGCAATTGTGCAGTAGCTTTGAGTGGATCGTTTGGATGAGAATAGGTGCTGTAGGATGGATGAGCATGACATGGCAGAGGAAACCATTCAAGTCAGGGAAGCAATAAGGGCTGTAGTAGAAGATAATATAGTGAGAACAAAGAACCTTAAGCACAGGAACATGCCCTTCGGCTCTCTAAGCCTGCGTCGATTCAGATCCTCTACTTAAACCTGCCACCTATTTTCTAAGGATCTGTAACCCTTTGCTCCCTGCCCATTCATGTATCTGTCTAGATACATCTTAAATAATGCTAACATTCCCACCTCTACCACCTCCTCTGGCAAAGCATTCCAGGCATCCACTACCCTCTGCATGAAGAACTTTCCACGCATATCTCCCCTAAACTTTTCCCCTCTCACTTTGAGCTTGTGACCGTTAGTAATTGAATCCTCCATTCTGGGAAAACGTTTCTTGCTATTAACCCTGTTTCCACCTGACATGATTTTGTAGGCATCAATCACGTTCCCCCCTCAACCACCTCCTTTCCAATGAAAATAATCTTAATCTATTCAACCTCTCCTCATAGTTAGCACCCTCCACCAGGCAACATCCTGGTGAATCTCCTCTGCAAAGCATCCACATCCTTTTGGTAATGTGGTGACCAGAACTGTACGTAGTATTCCAAATGTGGCCGAACCAAAGTCTAATACAACTGTAACATGACCTGCCAACTCTTGTACTCAATACCCTGTCAGGTGAAGGAAAGCATGCCGTGTGCCGCCTTGACCACTCTGCTAACCTGCATTACCACCTTCAGGGAACAATGGACCTGAACACCCAGATCTCTCTGTATATCAATTTTTCCCAGGACTTTTCCATTTACTGTATAGTTCGCTCTAGAATTGTATCTTCCAAAATGCACCACCTTGCATTTGTCCGGATTGAACTCCATCTGCCATTTCTCTGCCCAATTCTCTGCCCAGTTCTCCAATCTATCTATCTATATGCTGCTGTATTCTCTGACAGTCCCCTTCATTATCTGCGACTCGACCAGTCTTAGTGTCCATTTGCAAACTTGCGAATGAGGCAACCTAGACCTCCTTCCAAATCATTTATGTATATCACAAACAACAGTGGTTCCAGCACGGATCCCTGTGGGACAGCACTGGTCACAGGTCTCCATTTTGAGGGAGATTGATATTCCCCTCTGCAGCAAAGCGAGAGTCCAGATGTTTGTGTTTCTTTCGAAGGGGCTGGAAAGGAACTTACCATGTGAGTGGTTGTGATCCATGTCAGCACCAATGAAGTTTAACTAGGAAAGAGATGCTGCATAGAGTATGAAGAGTTAGGTACTAAACTAAAATGTAGAATCTCAAAGGTCATAGCTCAGGTAATAATCTAGAGATTATGTGCAAATTGGTGTCGGGTGCATAAAATTAAGAAGGGTACATGGCTCAAAGACTAGCATTCCGGGATTGTGGGTCGCTGGCATTAGTACTGGGGAAAGTCGAGGCTGTACCGTTGGGATGGTCTACACTGAATTGAGCTGGGAAGGGTGTTCTTGCAAACCTCATAACTAGAGAAGTAGAGATGATTTTAAACTAAATAGCGAAGGCAAAAAATCATATGAAAACATAATATACCAAAGAGTAGAGACAAGGTTAAGAGAAGAAAAGTAAGATGGAAAATGAGGGTGAGGTAGTGGCAAAAAGGAACAGTGTAGAAACAAAACTGTGAATACACCAACAGTCGAGATGAGATGTTAGAAAGATAAAAAGATAAAATTAGTGGCTCTGCATCTGAATATAGGTGACATTCATCAAAAAGTAACAAATTGATAGTAAACAAATATCAACTAATATCCATTACAGAGATGTGGCTGCAGGATAAGGATTAGATCCTGAATATTGAGGGATGTGTTATTCAAAAAGAATTCGAAGCTCGATAAAGGTGGAGAGAAGCACTGTTAGTCGAGGATAGCATTTGTGCAATAATTAAACATACCCTTGGTTCAGAAGATCGAGATAGAATTGGTTCAATTGGAAATTAATAGGGGAAAAAAGTTGCTAGTTGGAGTAGACTACAGTGGACAAAAGGTAGCCACAGTATACAAAAATAATATGGTTGTGATAACAAGATGCAATAATCAGGGTGACTTTAATCTACTTATTAGCTGAAAAAAAATCATATTAACATTAGCTTGGATGAGGAATTCATAGAATGATTTTGAGATCATTTCTGAGAGCAGCACGTTCTAAAACTGAGCAGAGAGTAGGTAGAAGTAGACCTAATCATCTAATAAGAGCAGATTGTGGTAAAGGCATCCCTTGGTAGCAGTGACCACAAGATTGAATTTTCCATCCAGTTTGAAAGGGGAAGATTAGGTTTAAGAGTAGCATTTTAAAATTAAATAAGGACGACAATGTGGGCATGAATAGTGAACTAGCTGAAGTGAATCAGTATACCAGGCTAGGTCAATAGAGATGCAGTGGTAGACATTTAAGAGGATATTTCAAATTTTTAAAATTATTCAATTTTCTGACTAAGTATAATTCTACTGCTGAAAAACTTCAGCCCTCTTAAGAAACCAGTTAAAAAGATAAGCCTTTCCATTTTCAAATGTGAGCTGGTTCTCCTTAATTCTAAGTGCCCTCATACCTTTGCTTTTTAAACGCATCTGGACATGTTCACCACTTCAAGAAATTGTAATTAATGAAGATGGTTGCCTGGTTTTGTTTTTGACAACCATGTAAATATTAATATGACATTTTTATGACAAACTGTTTACTGCAGTACCACAATGTTATTGAGATGTATTTATAGTTGTGAACTGTAGCCATCAAAATCATTTTTCATGCTTGGTTAGATACTAGACAGCGTAGTAGATAATTTTCTTTGATACAGTTGTTACTGCATTTCTTTCCTTAGTTAATTTATAGTATTTGGTTTGTAGGTTTGTATGCTGTGCTCAGTGGGCTATCATCTATTCTGCTGCCATCGCTCAGAGAAAGCAAATAGACGCTGGATGGCCCTTGATTATGCTGGTATTGCCATTGGGATTTTGGGCTGCTATGTCCCTGCAGTATTCTATGCCTTTTACTGCAATGAAGTGAGTTTTTTGGCTCCACATGCACAAATGTTTTGAGTTGTCTTCACATATTGATGACATTTCTCTTTGATAACTGAATAACTAAGCCCTGATTGAAATTTGTGCTTTTTTTGACCGGAAGTCAACAAAATGACCATTGCATTGAGAAATGTAAGCTCCCTCTCTCAATTATGTTGTTGATGGGGGAAAGGGAAAAACATCTCGTGGCATACTAAGCTGCAGTCAGTATTTTCTTTTTGCTATTTTAAAACCTCAAGCAACAAAGTATTACTTTCCGTACCCCCTTCAAACTCCATTCCTTAGCTACTGACTTGATTCCTTTTCCTGGTAACAGTCAGATTAAATCAATATGTTCACAACTTTATCACTTTGATTCAAGTTGAACTTCTCATCACTAAGCCTGTGACCTCTGTGAATGTGTTACTGTCTCAGACTCCCTAAAACAGCTAAACTTATTAGTTCAACAAGTAACCTTGTCACTTCTAGACTCAACATTCCAAATCACTTCTGGCTGATCTCTCTCATTCTACTTTCCATAAATTTAATTATCCAATGCTAAGCTGCCCTTAAATCACACCATCCCATTTCTGTAAGCATCCTGTTTCCCTAAACTTGATTCGTTTCTGGTCAAGCAATATCTTGTTTTTTGAATTCTCCATTAGAGTTTTCAAATACCTCCATATCCCTGTAATTTTGTTCAGTTCCACAACCCTTTGAGATATTGGCACTCCTCTAATTTGCCATTTGTTTAAAATTTTAATTACTTCACCATTTGTAGCCATGTGTTCCCTCCCTCAGCACCAGCTCTACTTTGATTTCCTCCAAGACACTAGAATAACCCACTTTGACCAAATTTTTATCCCTTCTAATCCCTCAGTGCAAGTCTTGGTGTCGTACTGGTTTTATATTGCTCCCACAATATGTTTTAAGATGCTTTGTTACATTTAAAGGTGCTGTTTACCTGCAAATAATCCTAAATCTGATCATTGTCTTTTTCTGTCTGGTTACTTAACTGACTAAATAAAACTACCAGTAATCACAACTTTCATAAATATGCTATCTTACTTAGTAATTCAATTAATGTGATAATCTATGTTTTTAACTCTGAAACCTAAACTTTTAATAGTTTGACACTTAAATTTGTTTTGTGGTTAGTATTGGCGACAGGTGTACTTAATAATGGTGCTGGCTATGATACTGGCAGTATTCTTTGCACAAATCCATCCATATTACCTCACAAAGCAGTGGTACAGCCTACGGGCGCTCATCTTTTGCTGTGTCTCTGTGTATGGGTTTATCCCAACAATACACTGGATCTGGCAGAATGGAGGGATGAACACACCAATTGTTCAGGTGAGTGAGATAAAATCAATTTAACATGTTTAATTAGTTTGAGGCAAACAAGAAATGAGTCAGTAAAGCATTAATTCAAGTGGTAAATAGTTCATTCTTTCCAATAACAATGCCTCAGGTGCATTAACAATTTACATCAAACTTAGCACAGTTTAACCTATAGAACCTATATCTGATCTTGGATATAGATATTCTGAACAAATCTGTTTAGCTTTAGGTAAATTTTTATTTGGTAGTTAGTAATAGGACCTTTTAATATTTTAAGGTAGGTGGTGCATTTCTGTGCTTATGATCCAACAAGGCATAGCAGAATAGAATACGTTCAAAGACGTATTCTATTCTATTCTAGAATACGTGACAGTACCATCAAGGAGGGGGTTCTGGTACAACCTGAATGTTTCTGTACTGAGAGTCTTCACATCCTTCCGAGAATTGGGGGGACATTGGCAGTTGCGGCCTGAACAGAATTTTATGAAAGTTCGTCCTAACTTCCTTTTCTGCTCTACGTCTCTGATGATCCATCTGTCTCAACATGCCCTACCACTTACAATGATTTGTGCAAACATACCCTCAGGTATGTATTATTTAGCAATAGAAGTTTGCAAGACAAAGGCATAATGGCTGACCATTAGAGCTAACAACTGAGTAGAATAGGTAATGAATAAGCTCATGTTTAATTGTACAGAGTGTATGTATATGGCTGAAGGAAATGAGGTACCTTGGCAAGGGACTGAAGGGATTAAAAATTGAGAACGATATTCTTAATTCAGAAAAGGATAGAGAGGTGAGAGTATAAACTGGCATTCTGAATGAGTCATATTTGGAAGGGACAAGACTGATAAGTGGAGAATTTTATCTCAAGTGATAAAGGTATGAAAGATTTGGTCCAGTTCAGGCTTGTGCTTTTGGCTGTTGTCCTTGGTATGCATGGATATGAGTTACATTAGAATCCTTGAATCAGTATAGTGAAGGAAGTCATTTTGCCTATTGTCAACTACTTTTATCCTGTCTTGCGAGATGACTGTACAGAAGAAACCCCTCCAATATTGGTGTCATTTCGTCTCACACCCCTCATACCACTTAGCACCTATTCTACAAAATCCCTCAGCCAGTCTATCCTAAAAAATAATCTTTGGGAAAATGTGTTCATTTATTTTCCTGTTCACTTTGTCTTAATACTGCTTTAGAAAGTCTCTCCTGCTGTTTTTCCACATGAAGAACATTATACCAGTGGAAGGTTTGTTAGAAATTACCATTACTGTACAGAAATTAACCCAAATTGGTTGTCAGCAATTAAATTGTAGTGTTGCATGAAGACCAGTGGTTCATAGCAGTAACTTAGTGAGATCCCTTCCTGTTGCTTTCATAGCTCACTTTGTTTGAAGCTTAATCTTAATCCTTTTGTGTAACTTCTCTTAACTTAATTACTGTCTTCCCAGGCATTTGTTCCACGTGTATTTGTGATGTATTTGATGGGTGCAGTAGCTATTTTTCTCTACGTTACGAAAATTCCAGAAAGATATTTTCCAGGTGGGTGTGCAGAGGCTAATTGGAATTTTGGAAAATCACAGTAGGAGAGCAAGTTACTTAACTAACCTCATAACACATTATTTGTCCAAGTGACATCCTAAAGCAATTTTTAAAATATTCCCAAAACAACCAAGTTTCAGCTTCATTAATAAGTAGTAATATCTGAAATATAGCAGAAGGAGATGAAGCTATATCAAAACTAAATTACTGAATCTGAGGGAACGAGAGAACAGTGGGGAGTAATTGGTACACAATATTTTCAGGATATTTTAGCATTCATTCTGGAAACTAGTCATGATTTGGAGATGCTGGTTTTGGACTGGGGTGTACAGAGTTAAAAATCACAACACCAGGTTATAGTCCAACAAGTTTATTTGGAAGCACTAGCTTTCGGAGCGCTGCTCCTTCATCAGGTGGTTGTGGAATATACGATCTTATACTCACAAGCACCTGATGAAGGAGCAGCGCTCCAAAAGCTAGTGCCTCCAAATAAACCTGTTGGACTATAATCTGGTGTTGTGATTTTTAACTCTGGAAAGTAGAGTTTCTAGCTTCAGAACAGTTTGCACAGTGATGTTAATTTCTCAAAGATTAATTTAAACTTTGTCCTTTCTTTACAAGAACGCTGTTTAAAAAGTTTTTTTTTAAGCTTTCATTTTTATAATTAAACAATTCAATAGCCAATGATGGTTTGTTCTAACATTCTTGGTTATAAAGTGACCAAACATGGTGCTAGTAACAGACTTCAGAGGAGCAAAGAGTAGGAGTTGCTAACATTTCTGTACCTTTTGCAGGTCAGCTCAACTACCTCGGTTCTAGTCATCAGTGCTGGCATATCCTTGTTGTATTGATGTTTTATTGGTGGCACCAAACTGGAGTCTATATCATGCAGTACAGACACGACCAACCCTGTTTAGAACTAATGAGTACATAATTGCAACATCAGTGTCTTGTGATTCGGTGAACAACTTCTTTAAAAGTGCCTGTTAAGAATCTGCAGAGATACACAAACAGAAAATGGGAAGGGATGTGTTAAAATTCTGTCAACCTAAATGTGCAGAGACCTCTTTACTTCCAGTTTTCAATAATTGTTACTTTAAAGAGGTCTCAACATCCTGCAGATATTTTTCAATAGCTTGATGTCTGTGGCATTTCTATAAATGAACTTACACCTTAAGGTGTAATAGTCATTCTTCAAACAATTTTCCTACCTTATTACAGAAAGGGAAAATCTGTATACATCAATGCAGTGGATCTCATTCAAGAACCTGCAAAGTGCAGGTGCTAAACTGGGCTAGAATTTCCAATTGCTAGTTGCAGTGACAGTGTGTGTATGCAGATTCATTTGCCCTATGACTATGTTTTAATGTTAGTGAGTGAATGGTTTTTAATCTCAGAATAGTACTCGACTGCATTGAATATCCTTGAATGGAAGTGGTTTGAGGCTGCCTCCCGGGGTACCTCACCCGTTTACACTGGATGAATATCAGCTCAAACAAGTGATCTTATTAAAACTGTACTACACTTTTGTATTAATGTACATTTGAAGCTGCTTTTCATAGGGAAAAATGTAGAATATTGTGTGCTATCTTCTTTCAAATGTATTTAAACAGGAGGTTGTTTAAGTCTTGTTCCCTCAAAGCTGGGAGACAAAGGAGAAGGCTACGGGATGTGGGAAAAATGAAATATTTTAAAAAGCCCTTGTATTCTGGAATAAATATATATATATCCTGAAACAAAATCAGGGAAAGAATTGCTAACTACTTAATTTCCATCTCCAAGATGATGATTCCTGTATGTGAGAACAATGTAAACAAAATTGGGACGTCATTTGATCTTCATAGGAACAGACATTTAAAATGTTTGCATTTAGAAATAAGCATGATGGAAAGAATTTCATTATTAAAAGATAAAATTGCTTGATCAAGTCTTGCAGATGACTAAGGTTATTAGGAAGTAGTCTATTCATAACCAAAGTTTTATGCCATATTTCACTTTCTACCACATACCATCTTTCAGTCAAGTAGTTAGACAGGTAGTTTGCAATGCCAACAGTGGGTTTAATTCCCATCCGGCTGAGGTTACCATGAAAAATTCTTCTCAATCTCCCCTTGCCTGGGGTGTGCTAACCCTCTGGTTGAACCACTAGTTTTCTGAGAGCAGCCCTATGGTCTGATAGTCCTATGGTAACTTGACCTTCCACATTTCAAATATCATGGTGGAAGTGATGCTAATTTAGATACCAAATGTATAATTTTAGAACTGGATATTTTTTCCCCCTTCAGTTATGTTTAGTATGTTCTAACAGCTTGGCTGGCTAGTTGACTGGAGAAGTATAATCTGAGTTGACCATTTGCCTGAACCTTCAGGACAACTGTCCAATAAGTAGGAAAACTGAAATTTATAGTCTGATAAATGTAGAGGAAAACAGTCTTCTACTTCTGCTGTACCTCCTCATACAGCTGGATTGTCTTGGCACCTTGTTGTTTTTTATTGAATTAGCCAGCCAGTGCATTAGAACAGACTAGTCATGAAAGGCAATAAATCTCAAAAGGAAAAACTTAGACTCTTCAGGTAACACTATAATGATGTAGAAATTTATGCTGAGTACATCATTGACTATTAAAGGGTAAATTATACAATCTGTGCATCTATCCCAGAACTTCACACAGCACATTACAAGGTTTTAGGTTTACACTGAAATGTTAAACAAGAAGGGCAAAGTGCAATTTAAAAGTTGTTACATGCATTGAAAATGCATGTAACTAGAACTAGTATGGTTAGAAAATGGTGGTACATATTGGGAGTTGTAAATGTCATTTTTAAAACTTGCTCTTAAGTATCTGAATCACATGATTTGCTTGTCTTTTAAGATATGCATTTTACTCATCTGGAAAATTTATGCACATCCTGGAATTGGATGTCTATTTTGAAGGGTGACATGCAAGAAAAGATGTCTTCTGCCTGACAAATTATTGGGAGCTTAGTTTGTTTTTTCTCCTCTGTGGACAACTATCAATAAAACATTTTCCAACATGAATTATGACTCTTTAAAATGTTATTTAATACCTGCTTCATTAATTAGATAGGTGGTGGAATGAATCAAAACAGCTGGAGTATTTAAAATCTGACAAATATTGGAAGAGATGACAGGAGGAAAATCCAAAATTATTAACATCAGATCATTTTGAAAGAAATTGGGCTGTGAGAAATAGGACATAGCACACATTGTGTGAGCTGGCACGGTGGCTCAGTGGTTAGCACTGCTGCCTCATAGCACCAGGATCCCAGGTTAGATTCCAGCCTCAGGTGACTGACTGTGTGGAGTTTGCACATTCTCCCAGTGTCTGCGTGGGTTTCCTTCGGGTGCTCTGGTTTCCTTCCACAGTTCAAAGATGTGCAGGTTAGGTGAATTGCCCATTGTACTAGAGGGAGATGGGTCTGGGTGGGTTACTCTTCACAGGATCGGTGTGGACCCGTTGGGCCAAAAGGGCCCGTTTCCATATTATAGAATCTAATCTAAAGAACCAAGTTGACCAAGAGGTCCATGTAATCAGTGTAAAAACAGACACTAAGTAAGAGAAACATATTGCAAGGGATATACACATCATGGTTATACTTCATTTACAGCATAAATAACTTTTATTTAAGGCAAAGTTGCATTATTAAACTTACTGGCAGACCACCTTCTCACTTGCACCCTCAACTAATTACATAGACATTGCAGAGGTCACAATAATACAGTAAACTTCCAGCATGACGGATATAATTTTTGCAAGTTTGAGAGTGCTGGTGAAAACAAAGTTTACTGCATTAAGTGAAAGCCGTAATCAATCTACAAAGCCAGACATTGAAATTCACCCCACCCCCCCAAAAAAAACCCAAGTCAGGGTGTAAAGATTAAAAGGTATTTTCTATTCAACCTGTTTAATAATGTTATTACACAACTGATAACAGATGGGATTTGAACCTGGGTTTCCTAATTCAAAAGATAGGGACACTTCCCCAGCACTACAATAGCCATGTGAAGATTAACAGTAGAAACCTAAACTGAGACAAATGCTGGAGATCACAGCTGATTAAGCGGCATCCAGGGAAGAAAAGCAAGCTAATGTTTCCAGTCCAGATGACGTTCGCTTCCTTTTTCTCCACAGATGCTGCCTAACTCGCTGTGATTTCCAGCTCTGTTTTCAGTAGAGATTCCAGCATTTGCAGTAATTTGCTCTATTATTCATTTAATTGGCCACAAAAATATGTAGTGCCAGAGGACTGGCAGGTGAGTACTGCTGTAATTCCATCTTTAAGAATGAAGACAGAACATGTGCCAGAAATCATGGCTCAGTTAGATCAACATCAGTGGCAGGACAAATAGAAACCTGATTAGAGAGGTTGGAAAATAAAACCAGGTTGAGAACCACAGCAGAAATAGGAACATTAATTGAGAAAGAGAAACAAATATAGTGTGATTTCTAAAAAATTAGAAATCTAATAATCCACTTGTCACTACAGATTTCAAAAGGAAACATTTGCTTGACCAATGTTGAATTTGCGAGATGGTCAAGAGTAATAATGGTAAGATAGATGGCATGTATCTAGAATTTCCAAATAAATTACCCCATGATACTATAATGAATAACTGTCAGAGAATGTAGAGTAAAACCAGACAGTACTGTAGAAACTACAAGTCAAAGAGGGAGAAAGAGTTTGATTACTACTTTCGGGCTGAAATCAAAATGTTAACTTTCTCTGCCCAGATGTTCCTGCACCTGCTGAGTTGCTCCAACACTTTATGGTTTTATTTACAATCTCAAGCATTTGCAGTACATATTTTTCCTCCAAATCAGAGGATGTGGAGTTGGGACAAGTGGCAAAATGGATTGCGAGCTGGCTTCAAGATACAGAGTAAAGTAGGGAGTGTTCACAATTTGCATTAAATTTAGGTTTTGGAATCCAAACACTATTTCTAAGTTCACAGACCACACAAAAAATTCATGAAGTCAATATTGAGGAGGGCTGCAACAATTATAGTGAGACTAACAAAATTGTAATCTGTGTTGTGCCACAAGGATTGGGTCCACAGCTTTTTGTCATTTATATAAATGATTTAGATGTTAACACAGGAGGTATGGTTAGCAAGTTTTCAGATGATATCAAAACTGGAGGTGTAGTGGATAGCGAAGGTGGTTACCTCAGAATACAACGGGATCTTGAGCAGATAGTCCCAGTGGGCTGAGAAGTGGCAGATGGAGTTCAATTTAGATAAATGTGAATTTTGGGAAGGCAAAGCAGGGCAGGACTTATACATTTAATGGTAAGGTCCTGGGGAATGTTGCTGAACAAAAAGACCTTGGAGTACAGTTCCATAGTACTCCAAAGTAGAGTCTTAGGTAGATAGGATAGTGAGGGCAGCACTTGGTATGCTTGCTTAATTGGTCAGAGTATTGAGTGTAGGAGTTGGGAGGTCACGCTGCGGCTGTACAGGACGTTGGGTAGGCCACCTTTTGAATTCTGTGTGCAATTCTGGTCTCCCTGCGATAGGAAGGATGTTGTGAAATTTCAAAGGGTTCAAAAAAGAATTACAAGGCTGTTACCAGGGTTGCAGCTATAGGGAGAGTCTGAATAAGCAAGGGCTATTTTTCTGGGAGTGGTGGAGACTGAGGGGTGACCTTGTAGAGGTTTATAAAATCACGAGGGCATGAATGGGGTGAACAGACAAGGTCTTTTCAATGGGTTGGGGGAAAAGAATCCAAAACTAGAGGGCATTGGCTTAAGTGTGAAGGGAAAGATTTAAAAGGGATCCAAGGGGCAACTTTTTCCACACAGGGTGGTGCCAGTATGGAACGAGCTGCCAGAGGAAGTGGAGGAGGCTGGTACAATTACAACATTTAAAAGCTATCTGAATGGGTACATGAATAGGAAGGGTTTAAAGAGATATGTGCCAAATGGGACTATTAATTTCGACTATCTGGTTGGGATGGAGGACTTAGATCAAAGGGCCTGTTTCTATGGTGTACAGCTCTAGGACTCTGTGTAATATGCCGCCTTAATGTATTTAAAGGTAGGCTTGACAAATGAGGGAAATGGAAATGTGGTTACAATGGTAAGTTAGAAAAGATGGGATGAAGCTGAAGTAAATTAAGACCATCAGCATGGTCTGTTTGTGCTGTATATCCTTTTATATGTAATCCTCTATATTGCAGGCAGCTGATTCACTACTGTCCATTTTGTGCCCCAAATTAAATTTCACTTAACTGTTGGCTGGGCTCAAAGTAGTGAGGTTTTAATGGCTCACGTCTCCCATGGGAGTATAGTTATCAAAGTGATTCTCCTTTTGACTGACAATTTAATATACAATAAATGAGGATTCCATTCCAGTAACTTGTACAGAATGAATACTCTGCCCTCATTTAAATAACCAACATTGGTATCACTATTTATGTAGCCACTATGACTCTGCTTGGATCCTGCATATCTGTTTAAAAAAGTTCATTTTTTTTCAACGTGTTGCTCTTCACAGTGTTGCTTATTGAGCCGAAGACATAGTCATATGTTGGAAACGTGCCCATTATCTTTTCTATTTCTTTGGGAAAATATTGTAGATTTCTCTGTCAACTGATTTCTTCTGATTAACAAGTATTCTTCCACACTGGGGAAGACATCAATCCTTTTATTTTATTCCTAATACAGACATAGAATGAGCAGTATAGCGGTGCAAAAAAAAAGGATTGTGATGTTTTGCACAATATGAACTATAGATATCATGTCTAATGAGTGACCAATCTGCTATTACCAATTTTGCAGCCTATAAGTTGAATCTCACCATGATTATTCGCTATTTTATCATAATACTCAATTTTCACAAATTTAAAACAGGAACATAGTTAAATTAACTGGAGTTTGAGATAGCTTGAAGTAAAAGTTCTCTGCTTTCCTTAATAAAAATGAAGTAGTCAGTCCATTATAACCATAACTTCAAGTGGAATTTATTGCTTCATTGGAAAGCAGTTATGAATATAAACAAAGGGAATACGGGAAACCAAATCACTAATCATATTGTTAAAATGAAAACTGAAGTTTGCAAAGAAAACAGTAAATATCAGAGCTCTCAGTGTGTTAAGCAATGGAAAGAAAACCATAAAGCAGACTGTGATCAATACAAAATGATAAATTTAACAAATTATAATTAAACTAATAATATGAAAAAGGAGACTTGCTCACTTTCAAGTCCAAGTCTGAAAAGTGCACTTTTTAAACTTTTATCGCAGCAATAAAAATAGACTATATGCTGGATGTTTGATTTCCATTCACACAGAAGCAGCATAGCTGAACACAAGCTTTAAAACACAAAAATACAGGGGCATTTCAAATCCAGCTTTAAGCATATAAGCCTTGACTTTTTAAAACTGTGGCTGGATATTCTGATCACTTGACTAGCAGCAAAACACATTCTGATATTATGCTAGTCCGAGGATTAGGAGCATATTCCACATTGGAATTCATTCTGAAACCCTTCACCTCAAAAACCAAAATACGTAATTTACATAATCAAATTCCACAGTCTGAAGGCATCAAATCTCTTTCTAATATCAATCTCAAAGGTTAACGGGTAGTTGCAGTTCTGTTTTGTAACAATCATGATCATTTTCACTAAAATTTAAGGTTAATTTTTTAAAAAAAAGATTTGTTGCAGTAAGTTATAAATTTTGTAAAATGCAGAATTAAGAATGAAACAAATCTTACACAATCTAATTCCAGATAATGGAAATAAAAATTTAAAGAGAGAGTGTCAGCTGGGATATCCCCATCTACAATGGCTCAGAGGTATTGTGTAGCATTGGGGAAAAGGTAATAAGGCCTTATGGTGGAAAATGAGTTTTGAACAATGTACATATGGAATCTGTTGTACTGGAAGACTACTTATTTTACTGTTTGGAAGGAAATGGTGCTGCACCAAATGGATCAAAGTCACTGTGTTGCTGTGTAACAGTACATAATACTAGTTCAGTAAAGGGCACTGCACCAAAATCATCTGTTGTTAGCCCTTCTCCAGTGAGAAATGCTCCATGTACAGAACCTGGTCTAGATCTGTTTGCAACTGGAAGGTGTTCTCCTCGACAATCACTTAGCCCTTGATACTGAGTGTTTCTCAGAAGTTCTTGTGGATGGAATGGTTTGGCACCAAAGGGATCGAGCAGGCTTTCATCAGCAGGCAATGACTGACATTTCTCCTTTCCATCAGTAAGCGCCACACCAATATTCTCTTTAGAGTCAGATATATTAAGGAGTTCATTACTACTTTGTGAATCACGCCTCCCTACTTTCTTGTGCCTACGCACCCGCTCTGGAGTTCTATAGGTAGGTTTGGAAGGTTTTCTTGTCGTCGTTGGTGTGCCATGATGTCGCTTGCCAGTTCCACCAGACGATTCTTGTTTGGTACGCCGTTGCCGAGATGAAAGTTTCTGTAAACTGCGTTGCTTCATCTTGTGCAGTTGACTGGCTGTGATCTCTTCAAAAGGAACATGCCCAAACACATCCTCATTGCTTTCCTTTGTGTACTGTATAGCCTGAATTGGCTGGAATGGAGTGGAACCAAACATATCTACATCATTAGGTGAAATAGGTGGTGTTTGTGTGAGAGTATCCTGACTATATTGAACAGTTGGAGTTAATTTCTTAGTAAAAGGTGCATTACTGAATACATCAAACTCTTCCTGCTCTTTATGACTGACTGATTTGAAGCACATCTTCTGAAAATTCTCTTTACTTTCCAATCTTTCGCTGGGTTGTGCAGGCTGATGCAAACCAACAAATGGCACCGCACCAAATATATCAACTTCACCCTGTAATGGTTTGCTCCCTTTAACTTGAGGTGAATCTGGAGGGGTGATGAGAGCTGTTGCTGATTCTGCACTTGCAATACTTTCAGCATCAGCATTGTATTCTAAACCAGGTTCTGCTATAGTATACATCTCTTTCTGTTCATAGTCTGAATCAGAGCTGTGTTTTTCTTCTTCATCCACTTCATCTTCATCAGAGTCCATTAGCAGAGGTCTCTGCCCAAAGGTTTCTGCTTCTACATCAATAAATTCACCTTGTTCACTGTGGAACTCCTCCTCCTCTTCTTCACTGCTCTGAGGGGTAGGTGGGTCAGACTCAAAATCACTGTCGGAGTCTTGACTTTTCTTATTATGGTCCTGCTGCATGATTAAATTTGAGTCATTTTTTCTCTCTTCCTTGCTCTGACAATTAAGTGGCAGGACACCATGTCCTAGTTTGTCAATTTTAAATCCACGCTCTGAAACAGTCCTTGAAATTGGTGCATTTTCTTCACTTCTTCCATTTGAACCTAAAAAAAATTAAAAATATTCATCATTATGAAAATATTACAAAATCACACCATTACAAAAATTAAAGAATAAACTGAAATCATCGAGAGCACTAGTTTTCACTCAAACCTAAATTAAAATCCAGCTCAGAAAAAAAATATTTCAACTATAAATTGTCAGGATCTTGTCCAAAATGAGTTTGGGCAGTTTAGTTCAATTTCTAGTTGACAAAATAGGCCCTAATTTAGGAATCTTGTGCAGAGAGACCTCAAGGACAGCTGATGTTTTAAGAATGTAACAGGAGAATACTGCTGAGGCAGTGTAGAAAGTCTTTTTCTCCCTCTCGTGCTGAACCCTGCAAATGCTTGACACTTGCTGCTCCAAATGTAAACAGTTTAATTCCTCTGTATTAAATACAACTTAAGTAGCACATACACAGAAGAAAAGCATTTCATTACAAGCATCTGAAAGCATCTAAAAAGTCTACATTTGAGGTACAAAAACTAGAAAAAAAGGCAAAAATCTTAAATATTTTTCAAGCTAGTACTGAAGCACAAACCAGGTTAGCAAGTAGATTTTACTATTTTTCATGAGGGATTAGAGTAGGAAAGTCAAATAAAATGGAATCTGACTTACTGGGACATCTGCATCAATTTTAAAACTCTCAATGAAAAAATATCTTTCGACAAAGTAGTGTCAATTAAACACATCGAACAGGTCAAGCAAAACTATAACGGTGATAAAAGTCAAGATATGTGGATGGTGAAAATCTGAAACAAAATCAGTTCTATTTTTAATTCATTTTTGGCTGAGGGCATCTCTGACCAACACTTATTGTCCATTCCAGGTCAGTTAAAAGGTCAACCACATTGCTGTGGGTCTGGAGTCAATGTAGGCCAGACCTGATAGCGATTGCAGTTTCCTTCCTTCAGGACTTCAGTGAACCATTTGGGTTCTCCCGACAAAATTGACAATGATTTCGTGGTCATCATTAGACCTATATTTCAAATCCATTATTTGCTATGGTGGGATTCGAACCCAGGTTCCCAGTACAGTATTTGGGTCTCTGAAATAATAATCCAGTAATAATATTACGAAGCCATTACCTCCCCTAATATGGAATTGTTTTTAGTTGGGCAGAGTGAAAAGAAGCAATTAACTTTCAGCTTAAATGACTTCACATCAAAGGTTATGAACCGAACAGCTAAATTTTGTTTCTTTTTTCACATATATTGTCTAGTCAGTTGCAGAACATCCAACATTTTTGTACAACTGTAACTAAATTGTTCAGGCAGTGTTTCAAATGAAATACAAAGTTCATTGAAAAAAAAAACCCATAAGACCATAATATAGAGGAGCACAATTAGCCCATTCAGCTGATCACGTGTAGTCTGCCATTCAATCACAGCCAACGTTTCTCAACCTCACTTTCATGCCTTCTCCCATATCCCCTGATTCTCTTACTAATCAAGAGCCTATCAAAAAAAACTTGGGTAGAATTATTTTAGTTTTTTTGTAATAAACTTCTAACATCCTTTACAAGATATACAAATTCTGCCTTCCAAGTTATTCATCAGAATAAAAAAAGTAATTCAGAATCAAATGTATTGTAAAAACAATAAACAATCTTAATATTTACTGCTTTGAATGAGGCTGTATTTAGCAATGAGCTGCCATATGATTACATAAGCAATTATATACATTTAGAAATACTAAGTAGAGTAATTTTGCCCTCTCACGAGTGAAATGTCTATTGTCTGGCACATCCTGCACTTCGGATTGGCCCATATGAACTTTGTGACCATTAAATCTCCAATATAACTGCAGTTATCAAGATTCAAATGGGCTTCTGTGCACCATTTGTTCCAGGTGACTGACAATGCTCCAAATCTGCTCCAAAATTAGCATCTAGCCCCCACCAGTCTTGCTATCCATCAAGGTAGAAGTTAATGACAACAATCTTCAAATACATAGACACTCAGAGAATGAGAATAGAAAGAATGAAGCTGTAATTATATAATACCTTTCATGAACATAGACAGTCTCAAAGTGCTTTGTCAGCCAATTGAAATACTTTGGAAGTGTAGTCACTGCTTTAAAATAGAAAACTATACACAAGCAAGCTCCATCAACAGTATTGAGATGTTGGTGAATGGTTAACTTTTAGCCGACAAAGACTCTGGATTGACCCTTAAGCCCACAACTTTACAAATCGTGAGATAGTGCTACTGACAAATATGTCAGATATTTGATAATATTAATCTTCATGTAAATTTTGAGTCAGCTGGAAGGAAATTTTCCAGGACAAGGTATGTCAGCGGACTCCTGTACACCTAACACATTTAGACTCCAGAGGCTGGAATCACTATTCAATGGATAATAGTGCCCAAGCTATGGTAAGGCTGATGGTAACACTGTCTTATGTAAAATTGCAATGCCCACCTGCTACCTTAGACTCAAAAAAAAGTTTCCTAATCTTAAATAACACAGTGGATTCAAGCCCAATTCAAAGGCTGGATTTTATGCAAGCTGTTGCAATGGGGACCACAGTGGTCAGGCCCATATAATCGTAGGAGTGGCCCAGCATCAGTTTCCTGATTAAACCTCCTCCAATTAAATTAGAACAGAAGGGTCTGACAGGGAATTCCTGGTAGTCAGCACCAGGATGTCAATTTGCCTCCTTCATGAGCCAAGTGACATCTGTTAACCTTGAGCCCACTGCAATTTAGGGGGGGCTCAGAAATTAAATAGAGATTGGAAGGTCCTGTAACAGCGATAGTGTCCTGACCTCTGGACCAGAAGTTACAGGTTCATGTCTCACCTGCCCAAAGGTTGGTCCATAACATTTTTTTTAAATCAACTTGTTTGAGCATGTTAATGATATTGTTACTTTAAAACAAAAAAAAAACACTCTAAATGCGACATTCTATTACCAACAAGTTCCTTATCATCAGAAACAGTAAATAAGCGTACCCCACCTCCTACACAATCGCAGAGTAACCTTTTGGTAATAACCACATCCAATAAGCTCTCAATAAAATTATTTCAAAAATATAGGAGCTAAAGCATTACCTTTCAAACATGCATTAAATTATCATCTTGCACTAAATATGACCTGAAAAATTATTAATCCATTTGATAACAGTTTGAAAATGTAAATCTGTGTAAGTCGCTATAAATATGCTTTTTTAATACTTTTTGCAAATGCACAAAGATTATTACAAATTTCAATCATGTACACGTTTCTAAACACAATGCATAATCTCCAATAGTGGAACACAAGAGCATCTTTAATCAAATCTTTAAAAATAAAAAGAACTTTTTTTTGATGTTCTTTTCCCAGACAACAGATTAAAATTGATGAATGTCTTGTAACTTGTAATTACATGCCTTCTGATTTATCAGTAGAAATGTTTTGGCGAGTAACTTGAAGCTATATTTAAATTGGAAACATATTGTCAATCCAAAGCGGTTTGCCACATGATTCTTATGAGGGTTACCATTCAGTCTGTTTCAATGTGCTTCTATTCTACTGAAGATGGAGACACACCAGCTGCTTAAAATGTGTAATTTCAAAAAGGAAATAAAAAAAGGAACAGAAAACTTCCTCTTACACTCATGTCCTCCAAGAACAAGATTAGGAAGCAATTAACAGTAATACAAAAATGTATTAAAATCTGAAGCTCATTTTATCCAAAGATCTTGTCAATATTCAACAAGATGTTGATTGAAAGCAATGAACTAAAATGGATTGATCAAAATATGAAATGTGACCTTACATCGGATGACACACTCTCTCAACGTGAGAAGTAGAAACAATATTTGTACAAGATGAAGTAAACAAGCACATCCTTCTCGAGCGAAGAACAATATTGCTGCATGTCTTGGAACTTAGTTCTGGTCCGTGCTCAAATTTTCACCTTGCTCAAATTATTGAAATATCTGTAGTCAGATTGAGGAGATATGGGTTGTGGAGTCAATGTGAAACTTGCAGGTTTATTCTACCCCGTAGCACACTTCCTATTTAGATATCTTGAAATCATTGATATTTTATCGATGAGCATTAGAAGTATTTTCCCAACAATATCCATAGTAGATACTCACCCAGAAACAAGCTGCAGTTTTAGAAACCATACCAAAATACTTACAAGCACTTTTGCCATTTCTGAAAACTTGCAAATGAACATTTCTCAAAACAGTTCTAGGAAATTAGCATGAATTCTGAAATTCTCAATCATGATCCTCTACAAAGGAAATTAAATTTTTATCCTGTGTTTCATATGGGATGGCAGGGTCCAAGGCTAAAATTGCTCCAGAGATCTGTGCTGTACTAACAATGACTTACTCAGATTTATTTACAAATTCTAAAATCATCTGGACTTTAACCAAGTGGGAAATTGCCATATCACGCCACACCAATAGTGATGCAGAACCATACAGGAGAAGTGAACTTGAACAGGAAGGAGGAGTGGTGCTTGGATCCTCAGACAACAAGCTCTATTTGTATAAGTGCCACACAACCAAAGCACTGCTGATGATTCCTGCTTTCTATTTTATATAAATTTCTATATAAATAGAAAGCAGGGATCATCAGCAGTGCTTTGTCCAGAGGCTCATTGAAGATGTTACCTAGTATGGTGACAAAACGTTTGAAAATGAACTTTCCAACTCAGCGAGCAAACCTACATCCAGAACCTCAACCTGAGCTACAAATCTCAAAACTCACTACAACTGAAACTTCCTGAGAGTGAACTGAAAAGGTGTCACTAATCGATGTCTTCAGAAAATCAACCAAGTAACAATCATACATGCCTGTGGAACAACACAATTGAAAATCTCTTAAGTAACCTGGCCAGCTTTGTCTTTTTAAAAAACGTTATCCACTGTTTGAGTGAAGTTTTTTGTGTGAATGGGACAGGGACCAAAGCTTATTGGATTTAAAATCACAGGCACTAGATGACTTTGTTTCATTTTGCTCTGCTAAGTTACTGTATTGATTACAAATGATTAAGTCTGTTGTTTGATTGACAAACCAGGTGTCCAGAATTGATTAGCCATAAAACCTGGCTTAAAAAGTCTGATTAGGAACCAGTGGAGTTGATTTTGAGGGTGTTTGAAAGTTTTAATTGTAATGTGGTGCAAATACAGAGTTAGGAGATTCTTTTGATTCAGCTGTCTGTCTCTGTATCGTGAGTAATTAAAACCTATTGTTCCAAGTAGAAACTTTATTAAAGTTCAAAGTAGCCATGATCATAAACTTTGTATAATCTTTAAAAGAATCAGACTAACCTGCTTCAGAAACAAATGGAATACAGCCAAACAAATCTTCTTTAACTGGGGTGTGGGGAACCGGATGTGGCTCAACTTCTGTCTCGATAGATGTTCTCCTCCGCTCTGGTTTACCTCAAGGGAAAAAAAAAATGGCATTTTCTGTCTGAAAACTATACCTCAGTTTATACAGAGAATAGCTATTTAAATAAGCAAATTATTGCAATAGGAAAATCAGCATATTTCCTAATACTGCACAAGATAATAGGCTTCATTATTTTTAAAATTTTGTATTACATGATGTACGGCATTAATTAGTTGGCACCGAATCCATTACTTGAGTTAGCATTTATCTAAAAGCTAAATAGATCTACATTTGTACTATGTCAACAGCTGCTTTATGAATTTACTACTTGGGTGAATTGTAAAGGTTTTAGGACCAGAAATAGTAAATCTTCAATAGACTGTCAGCAATCTGAGAAAAATACAGATGTTGCTATCTAAAATTATTTTACAATTTCCGTTGCCCTTTTTAAATCAGAAGGATTGTAATACATAAAGCCATTTAGAAACACTGTGAATGCAAATTGCAACAATAGTCCAGCTTAATCGTGAAACCATACATACGAGTAGCACTAGTGGGAAGCTCCTATTTCTATGAGTACGGAGTTCAAGACAGGAGCGGGCCAAGCAACAATTGTAATTGGACTGAAACAGCCACGTCATGACCTCTTTGGTGACTTGGTTGAGCACCTCAACACAGACTTCCAGTGAAGTTGCAGCTATGAACAGACCATGAATCCCAGGCATCCAGCTGCAGAGCCAGGGGTACAAAGTTTTAAATTATTACATCACCTCCTTACAGGAGATTTCTAGTTGACAATTACTGCTGTCCTCTGTCACCAGTCACAAAACCCCAAACTTGTAGTGTAGCTTGGTCAATGGCACCCAGGATGATTCAACTGTACAGAGGAGTAGGTGAGAGTGCAGAGGAGGAAAACTATGAGAGAAAGTTATAGTGACAGGGATCTAATAGGGGAGTAAATAGATATTTTTGCATTTGTAAATAAATGCAAGGTTGTACATCTGGTACAAGGGATAAGGATGCAATGTGGTTGAAAGACTTGTGTGGAAGGGAGTGGGTGGGGGTTGGGTGCGGGTTTGAGTGTGCGCGCAAAAGAGAACAACCAGTGGCCTTGGTCTATACAGGCACCAAAGATATATATAGAAAAATGGGATAAGCTGCTGCTGCTGGGAGATTTTAGGAAGCTGGGAAAGAGAATAAGCAAAAGGTAGTACTCTTCAGATGTTATTAAATTTGAAAAAAAAATAGGACAGATGAATGTGCAGCTAGGAATACGGGTTCTGAGGAAAGGGTGTGAAGGGGTCAGGTACCAAGCTAAGTCAGGTGTGCTCACAGAAGTTTAAACTCATTTGGCAAGGGGGGTTGAGTACTTTTTTTATTGTAAATCAGTACAGAAAATGACCTTTTGCCCCAATGTGTCCATGCCAATCATCAAGCATCTTTTTAATCTCATGCCATTTTTCATCACTTGGCCTATAGCTTTATGTCATAATGGTGTTTCAGTGCTCATTTATGTACTACTTAAACCTTGAGATTTCCTGCCTCTAACACCCTTTTAGGCAGTGAATTCCAGACACTTGCCACCTTCAAATTCCCTCTAAAACGCCTGCTCTGTACGTTACAACTCTATCTATCCCTATCAGAACTTGATATACCTCAATCAGGTCCCAACTCAGCCTTTTCCACTCGAAGGAAAACATCCCTAGTCTCTCTTCCTAGCTGAATCACTGCAACTCAAGTAATGCCCTGATGAATCTCCTCTGCACGCTTTCAGTGCCATCACATCCTTCCTACAGTGTGGCAACCAGAAATGCACTCAGTACTCCAGCTGTGCCTAACTCAAGTTACACGCAACGCCAGCACAAGTTCCTTGCTCTTTTACTTAATGTCTTGACTAATAAAGGTGAGTATCTCACATGTAATCTACCTTATGTACTCATCTTGCTGCCTTTAAAGATTTATAGAAATGCACAGCAAGCTCCCAGTGACCAAATGCACCTTCTAGGGTCCTACTTATCAATATGTAATCCCTTGCATGGAAACCAGAATGCAGGATTCAAAGGGGAAACACGTTACACAGAAATTGGGTGAGGCAGATAGTATTACAAGAAATCGTAAGATATAAAACACAAATAGTCAACAACTATTGGGAATGATATAAAGAAGCAAACTGCAGAGGTACGAAAGAATGCACTCGTCTTTGTCAAGACAGTTTCTGCCAAGATCATAGTGAAAGATGAGATAATTGAGATATTAAATGGACTAAAAAAGGAAAAGGAGGTATCAGAAAGGCTGTGGACTTAAAGCTGATAAGCTATCACAACTAAACAGGATGTACCCGAAGATGTTGAAGGAAGTACAGATGGAAAGTACATAGTACAAGCCATAATGTTCCATCTACGCTGAAAATATCAAATTTGGTGGGCTTTCCAGCATATTTGAAATCCATGACATTACAGGAACTGTATGGATATTTGTTGGCTAAGTGATAGGAAATAATTAAGAAGAAGATTGATCAAACTGGAGAATGTTTTACAGTGGGAAAGCATAGCAAAAGTTTACACCATGGTTTCTCTTGATATATTCTAATGGCCTAAAGTTTGGTGTACTTACTACAATTTCAAAATTTAAAGATGAACTAAAATTTGGAGAATTTGTAAATTGTAAACAGAGAAGAATAATGTCACACTGCAGATTAGAAGCAGAGTGTGAATGGGTGACTACCACGAGTCATAAGAGGAAGAGTCACATCTCAATGTAAGTGGGACAAATTTCCTCAGGGAGCCGGGTGGGTGGATGGGGCGAGGTGGTGAAGGTTGCTGTTTAAAGTTGTTTCAAGGACAATGGTAATGTGAAGAGTAGTTATTTTGTTAACATTAACTCAATCAATCAATTAGGCGTGTGAACGGAGATTATTTAATGCCAGTTAATTTAAAATGTGGTTTAATTTCAAGTATCATCGTTGTGGGAAAACTTTCAAATTTCCCTATCACTGATAAAGAAAGTGATTTTACTGGAGGTTAAGATGATGCCATCTCCAGTAATGTTAGAAATGGGAATTTGTTGAAATTGAAATTGTAAAGGGAAACCTAGTACTTTGCAAAACTCAATGATTGCCTGTAATCCTTTTATGCAAGTTACAGTTTCAGTTAGAGTTGGATCCAAAGAGTCAAGACTTCTGAGGTTAAAGTGACACTGAAACACATCAGATTGGGAAAAAAAAAGTTAACAGCAGCTGGAGATGAATTAAGAGAGCCGGAATTTAATCTACATTCAAACCAAAAGCAAGAGATATCAAAACAGACAACAACATTGAAAGCTCATGACAGAAAGAAAAGGAAAGCAGCACTTTCTAACTGAACTCTTTCGTAAATCATACTGATACCATATAGCCAAGAGGAAGAATTTAATTGAATATAAATTTAACATTTAAAATTAAGAAAGTTGTTGCTCCTCCAAGAAAAACACTGAACGAAACCTCTGCTGAGTGAGAAAGAGAGAGAGATAAGAGTGACAGATAGCAAGACAAAGTGTAAAGGCCATTTACTCTTTTGGACAGCAATGTGAGCGAGTAGGTGCACTTTGGTTGAAAAGACTTAATCCATGGAAATTTAAGGACTCTGGTAGATTCATTCTTCATTTTGGCATAGTATGTGGGAGTAATCACTGGCATGAGCAGTTTTGCTGGAATTTAGTTCACAATTTCTCTGAAGGCTGGCAAGAAAAGAACTTTAATGTCCAATGAAATTACAACTCAGCAATGACAGAAAAGCAGAGGATGCAGAGATTAATTAAATTAGGTTGCACAATTTGGTCAATGTTGAGCAAAATTAGGACACTGAGTCTTCACAAATTCGTCTCAATTTTTCACTGTCCTGCTGCCAATACAGCTGAAGAAGTTTTCCTTTTAAATATTTATAGTATTATTATTGACTGGAGTGTGAGAGTCAATGTCAAATTAATTGACTAGAATGCATCCCCTGAAGTGTCGTTGATGTATCTTTTGCAATTAAATATACTAGTGCATGTTAGCAAGGTATGGTGTGCCAAGACTATGAAGTTAATTCTGTTAACAGATTACTTATGAGTCACCTCAAGCACAGTTAAAAAGATACAAACATTTTCTGTTCTATGGTTAAGCTAAATTTTGTCCACACAATATTTTTATCATGGGTGGAAGGAAAGCAAATAAAAGTAACCATGCATGGATCATTACCACTCATATATGATCTGAGCTGGTCAAATTCCCTATCAAGCAGCTCTTCCTCAGTTAAATTTGAGAAGTTGTCCTCGCCAAATGGATTCCATCCAGACATGTCAGGAGGGTTACTGATATTCTGTGGAGGACAATCGAGAATACCATCCATTTCTAAAGAAGTTGGCCTGTGAAGTGAAAAGAAATACTCTTCATCCTAAGCAAAACACCAGTGTACACATTTGTATATATAAATATAACAAAACAGCTGACAAAAACATAAATTAGCTTTTTTTTTTGCAAATGTAAACTCCATTTAAAAATGTTAATTTTGGGATTCTAAAAGGGACTAGATAATACAGATCATGAAAAGCTACTTCACCTGCTCAATTAGTAGAAACCAAAAAGTGGTAAATTTGAACAAACCTGGAGAAACATTATTTCTTCTGTGTCCAATCAATGGAAAGGTTCATTAGGAAGTAATGTTTTAGGATATAATTTGAAATAGTTTCAGACATGAAGAAAAGCAAATGTGCATGTTTGAAAGTAACCAGTGATTTGGCAACCACAGTTCCTATCAGCATCTCAACTCATGTCTGGGTCTGTTCGAGATTAATTATTGGCAATTGTTGAGATTAGTCAACAACCACATGATGATAATATAAGACTACCTGGGTGGCAAAAAGGTAAACTGGATGGAAATTGGCATTTTCTCATCTAGAAATACTTAAATTACTAACACTTAGAAAGGAACCATTCTATTATATACAAAACATAACAGTACTTTTACTCTCCTTTTTTCCTTGACATTTATACTTATTAGTAATAAAATGCGGATTGTTGCACAATTGCTCCAAAACAAACAGGAGGCTGGGTTTCATGCTGCCCCTTTGGCAAATTGGAGGCAGGGATGGAGTGGGAAATACAGGTGTTCGTTCTCTTATTTACTAACTACCTGCTCTCAGCATGTCTGAAATGCTACAGGAGATGCAGAAGCACCAGCCTGCCTCAGTCCTGCCTCATTTGCTTCATTTAATCTATGACAGGCCTAAATCACATGGGAAGGCTACACAGCTTTAGCTGACTTTTACTCAAATCAAGCTCCGTACGGGTTGGTTTCAGAAATTTGACACCTAAAGTCCATTCCCTTTTGACTCTCCTCGGCCTTTCAAACCAGGCACCATATTATGCCTTCCTGGGGCCTGCCAGACTATCAAGTGATACTTGACATCAGAGTCTGGGCTCCTGTCTGTCAGGACTAGCTGACTTTCCTGCATGGAGTGTCTGGGACTAGCCATCTGCTGCCATCTAATTGGTCAGCAGCTCTCTCAGACAACATATCCTCTAACAAAATGGCAAAAGTCTGGCCTTAAAAGAATTCATGTTGGAAGCCTGTAAAATTGATTGGAGATAGCTCTCAGGATTGTAGGGGAAGGTCAGAGGTAGACATTTGTATAAAAAAATCAGCTCATGGTTTTCTGAAGGCTATTTCATTTGTGGCACAAGAATTGGAGTCAACACTTCCTGCACGTGTCTATTTAAAGTCTTAGTGCCAAGTGTCAGCATTAAAATGACTATGATAGAAGCAAAATACTGCTAATCAGTAAATGGAAACAGAAGCTACCAGAAATTTCTGAAAGAAAAAGAGCTAGTATTTTGAGTCAAATAAGATTCTTCTTCAGTTCTAACAATTCACTCCTTTCATAAATATAAACATAAATTCCATATTTTTAGACCTTTGAAAACTTAATCAAGGGTAACTTTCTATATTCAGTTTGTCTATTATTTATGTAATGTACCGTGTGTAAAACAGACCTGGTAATTCAGTAAACTGTGAAGATAGAGTTAGGACTTTTCAGTTAAGAAAGATTCTGAACTTCAAATATGGAGAATTGCTTATTATACTTTTCAGGCAATTAAAACAATTCAAAATTATCTTTGACTAAAATATTTAAGCAAAGTTAACTATTTAACATGGAATATGAAACGATTATTCTGAAATTAAGAGTCCCATTATCCACAAATGAAACTATTCAGGCTGTGTGGAAACACTGCACAAAGCCAGAACATATTGGATCCAGCCTAAGGAGACAGGCCTCGAATAAAATCTCATTGAGATTGTGATCCCATCATAGATTCAAATCTGGGATGAGCAGCTGGCAGCAAATTATGTTTTGCTCGACACAATGGTATTTATTTCTCCAACACAGAGAATGCAACCAGGAAAATTTCCATTATAAATATATTTATTCTTAAATACCCACATGCAAGCATTAAACTTTGGAATTCCCATGGGAAATATTTACATTGCAGTTTTTAGGGAAGTGTGGACACTACCCAACCTTTAACAAATCCAAACTCCTGTTGCTTACCACAGAGGGGACAAGGGTAGCAACACGTGCTGGCAGCTGCAGTGTGGGACCAGTTTGCATGCAAACCATTCCAGACACATTTCCAGGTGGTAGTAGGAACTACTGTTTCTGAACTGTAGATCAGGTACAACAAATTGTTACAGGGGTAACACAATTTGTACCTTTGCAATAAAGTAAACCACAAACAATTCTATACAATATAAGAAACAACATTTCAGATGTGTCTTGCCCAATGTACAATTGGTGCATACAGACTCTTATTTTCATAGAAATATTAGACTGTAATAATCCAAAATTAATGCACTGATGACACTCAACTCTTTCATTTTCTTTCTAGAATACTCACCTAACTGATTTATTGGAAGATTCAACTGTCATTGTTCCAACAGGCTGCATAGAGTTATTGCCAGTGACCACAAAAGCCAAACCATGCGAGACATCACTCTGGATCCTATAATGGCCAGCAGGTTGATGGGATATTGGTGAGGTTGGAGAAACAAATGCCATTGAAGTAGTTTGGTATTCATGTTGTGAGCACTGAAATTGTGAATGCTGTGGTACAGCAACTGGAGATTGTACAAAAGCCTGTTCATGTTGTTCTACCTGCTGGATATAAAAAGAAAACAAAAAAAGTTGGCATTTGCTGAATGTAATTATAGTCAAAAAGTATAATTAGTCTCTATTTTACCTCATTTATTTTATAAAGTCAATTACAGTTCAATGATACCACAAGCTCGACTGAAAGGTTGGGGAAAACAGGTGGAATAGAAATTACAAATGTCAGAAAGGTGACTGAAGTCTTGGTTAGAGAAACAGGTTTTGAAAACAAGACATTAGGAAAATGATTCCATATGACTTCATCATGGTGGAGCATGTTAGAGGTAACAAAAAAAAGTGCGAACACACAGACTGGAGGCCTGTGACCAGTGAAGTGCCACAAGGATCAGTGCTGCGTCCACTACTTTTCATTATTTATATAAATAATTGGATGTGAGTTTAAGAGGTATAGTTAGTAAGTTTGCAGATGACATCATAATTGGAGGTGCAATGGACAGCTAAGAAGGTTACCTCTGAGTACAAAAGGATCATGAGCAGATGGCCCAATGGGCTGAGGAGTGGCAGGTGGAGTTTAATTTAGATAAATGCAAGGTCTTGCATTTTGGGAAAGCAAATCTTCACTGGACTTAAGACACCTCAAAGTTTGGGAGAAGATTTGTAGCTCGGGTGCTCGTTGTTGTGGTTCTGTTCGCCGAGCTGGGAATTTGTGTTGCAGACGTTTCGTCCCCTATCTAGGTGACATCCTGAGTGCTTGGAAGCCTCCTGTGAAGCGCTTCTGTGATCTTTCCTCCGGCATTTATAGTGATTTGTACCTGCTGCTTCCAGCTGTCAGTTCCAGCTGACAATGGTAAGATCCTCAGGAGTGCTGCTGAACAAAGATCTTGGAGTACAGGTTCATAGCTCCTCGAAAGTAGAGCTACAGGTAGATAGGATTGTAAAGGCAGCGTTTAGTATGCTTTCCTTTATTGGTCAGAGTATTGAGTACAGGAGTTGGGAGGCTATGTTGCGGCTACGTTAGGCCACTTTTGGAATATTGCATGCAATTCTGGTCTGCTTCCTATCAGAAGGATTTTGTGAAACTTGCAAGGGTTCAGAAAAGATTTAAGGGTGTTGCCAGGGTTGCAAGATTTGAGCTATAGGGAGAGGTTGAATAGGCTAGGGCAGTTTTCCCTGGAGTGTCGAAGGCTGAGGGGTGACCTTATAGAGGTTTATAAAATCATGAGGGGCATGGATAGGGTAAATAGACAAGGTCTTTTTCCTGGGGTGGGGGAAACCAGAACTACAGGGTATAGGTTTAAGGTGAGAGGGGAAAGATATAAAAAAGACCTAAGGAGCATCTTTCGTGCAGCGTGTGGTATATGTGTGAACGAGTTGGACCAAAGGGTCTGTTTCTGTGTTGTACATCTCTACGATTCTATGACAAGAGTAGTGAGAGGTGCAAAGACAGCAATGGTTTAGACTGGTAGTTTTATAGTGATTAAGTTTTCTTTAATATTGTTCATGGGATGCAAGTGTGCAGTTAAGAGTTAAACGTCTTGCTATGGATTTGGAGTCATGAGTAGGCCAGACCAGGTAAAGCCAGTAAATGTGCTTCCCTAAAGAAAACTAGTGAACTAGTTGGATTTTTTTTTTGACAACGTTTCATCGTTGTCATTGGGCTGGCATTTTATTCCAGATTTTTATTGAATTCAAAATTTCACCATTTGCCAAGGTGGGATTTGATCTTATGTCATAATCCAAAACATTAACGTGTAACATTACCATTAGTCCAGTGACAATATCATTCTGTCACCAATTCCCCTTGAAGGAAAAGTCACTATACCCACTCAGCTCGGGCTCCCTGCAGTATATGTTTTCATTCAGCTTAGTTTTCAATTGCTTTCCAAACTAGAACAATCTATATTGTCAATGTTTGTCAATGATAACCTAATGAATTTGAATTTATTTTCATAAATCAATTGTCAGCACAATTGCTTGCATTGATTCTATGTTTCTCTCAAGGGCACCCTATTGATACCTTCTAGTCTGTAATCCATAAGAAATCATTGAACCAACAAGAATTTCCATTCTTTGTTTTACTGGAAAAACCCTCAAGAACGTTACATCTTGTTGGGTGATATAACAGCATTTTAAAATGATATACTCAGTTGAATAATATCACCAAGTAACCTCAATGTAAAATTACTCTTTAGAGAGGCATTTTTTTAAATGTCAGTTTTTGTACAAAAATATCAGCATTTTTAATGTACTTTTTTTTTAAACAAGTTATTATATTTTAACTTCTACCTTAATCCTATACAAGTACTTTGCAGTTTATTGCAGTAGCTGTAAAAGTAAAAACTGAAAAGACGTGATGGTTTTTTGTATTCCCATAGACTGCAAGGCGGAAAACAACGTAATTGGCTCTTTCTTTGTTTAGGGACATCAACATTGTTAGGACTTTGAAATCCCCTGATGTGGTGTCAGATTCAAACTAATCATGAGAAAGAGAAAGTCCCCACCTCAGATCACTAGATCTCAGTCAAACCACTTTTTTTTAAAAAAAAAAGGATGAGTAAGAATAACAGCTAGACTATATTTGAGAATTTGAAAAAATATTTGAAAAACCAAAACAGAATATGTCAGAGAAAGGGCAGATTGGTTATTTTGCCAATGTCAAACTAGACCGGAGATTGGAGTTGAAGATAAATGGAATTGGAGATAATATATTGGAAATTAGAGATTATAAAAACACAAAATAGCTGTTGTCCATTCAGCCCTTCCAGCCTGCTCTATGCCTGCAAAGAGATCATCTACGGGTGCAAAGAGATCATCTACTTCAATACCATTTCACTGCTCAACCCTTTTCTTTTCAAATGTAAAAATTAATCTATCTCAGTCTTGTTAAAATGAAAGACAGGTGAAGAGAATAATCAGAGATTAAATTTAATGCAGAACAGTGTAAAATTTTGGATAAAGGAAGGCAAAATTAAGGTTTCAAATAGCTTAAGACAAAGGTGAGAAGAGATACAGAAAACTTAAAAAAATGATTCTTAAACGTTAACAACCAATGCAGTGCACAATTCAATAAAGCCAACAGAATGAAAAGTAGAAAATTCTGGAAATATTCAGTTGAGGCAGAACCTGTGGACAGAGAAACAAAGTTAATGTTCAGGTTGATGAACTTTCCCAAAGGGTTCAACCTCAAACATCAATTCTTTTTCCATCCACATATGCTACCTGACCAGAGTGTTTCCAGCATGAATTGGTTTCATTTTATCATCTGCAGCATTTTGCTTTATTCTGAAGTTGATGTATAAAACTAAAATAACATGACAGAATTCAGAAGGGAGTGATCAAATTTTGCTGTGTTCAAGTCAGACTACAATACCGGAATATTATATCCAATTAGAATCGGAGATAATTTACCAAAACCCATTAGATTCAAGGAAGGTTCCTTTAGATTGGAAATTAGCCAACGTAAACTCCTCAAAAAGGGAGGGAAGCCAAAAGCAAAGGAAAAAAAAGTGTTTAACAAATTTAGTAGAGCTCTTTGAAAAAATAACTTCTATTGTGGATAAAGGGGAACTAGCAGATATCATAATTTTACATTTGGATTTGAGGAAGGTATTTGATAAGGTGCCACATCAAAAGGTTATTGCAAAAAATAAAAAAAAAACATGGTGTTAAAGTGTAAAATATTGGCTTAGATAGAGGATTGACTGGCTAACAAGATGCAGAACGTGGGAATAATTGGGTCTTCTTTAGGATGCAAGATGTTACAGGTGGTATGGCACAGGGGCTGGGTGCTGGGGTCTCAACTCAACAATCTATATAAATGATTTGAATGAAAGGATTGAAGGAATGGTTGCTAAATTTGCAAATAACAAAGATGTGTAGTAAAGTAGATTGAAAGGGGAAATAAGCAGCCTAAAAAAAGGAATATGGCAAGGTTAAGTGAGTTGGCAAAAATCTGGCAAATGGAGTATAATATGGGAAAGTTAGGGAGACTATGTCCAATGGTATTATCGTTAGACTATTAATCCAGAAGTCCGGTAATATCCTGGGGACCTGGGTTCGAATCCTGCCATGGAAGATGGTGGAATTTGAATTAAATAAAAATGGAATTAACAGTCTAATGATGACCACAAAACCATTGTCAACACAGACATGTGGGGAAACAAATTGAGTGTTGAGAATGTTTGGAATTCTCTGCCTCAAATGGCACTGGATACAGAATCTTTAAATCTTTTTAAGGCAGAGATGCACATGTATGTAGATTCTTGATTACTGGAGGGACAGAAGATTATGAGGAGTATACAGAAATGTAGAATTAACTTGAAATCAGATCCGCCATTATCTTATTTACCAGCTGTGCAGGCACAAAGGGTTAAATTTCAAAGGATTGATTTCCTGAAGGAGGGCTTATGCCCAAAACGTCGATTCTCCTGCTCCTTGGATGCTGCCTGACCTGCTGCGCTTTTTCAGCAACACATTCTTCAGCAAAGGGTGAAATAGCCTACTCTTTATACAAATGTATGCACGAAGAACAAAAGTTCAATTGATTGAGTGAACAAACAGATTGAGCCTCAATCAAATTAAAAAGGGAAAATAGTAGAGATTTGAATATATGAGGATGAGCTTATAAAAAGGTACTTAAGGAGAAAATTTAAATTTGGAAGATGGCAGTAAAGGCACATAATCAAACCAATAAAAGTCAAATTTAGGACAAATGAGACAGTTGTAAATATACTGAGTCGATTTCCAAATGGTCTTGGAGGGGAAAAAGAAAACCTGAATACTGTAATAACTTGATGCCAAATTCCAAGGTATTTAGTATACTTTATGAGGTACATATAACTTTACAATACAGAAGATGGCCACTCATCCCAACATGTCTGTACAGGCTCCCCAAAAGAGCTATCCAGCTTGTCCCATTCTCCAGTCCTATTTCTGTACCCCTCTAAAATCACCATTTCCAAATATATATCCAGCTCCCTTTTGAAACCACATGGAATCAGCCCTCATCAGTCCCCAGGCAGAGCATCCATATCGTAACAAATCTGAGCAAAGAAGTTTCTTATAACCTTTCACTTAAAGCTCCTTTGAATTTTGAAATTGTGACCCCTAGTTATTTCAATTAATGAGATATTTTAGATTAAGTAGCTTTTCTGATCATTAATGATCTTACAACCTTTAACAGTCTCATTGTTTTTCTTTCATGGCTTTGAAAGACACAGTCACAAGGGCTCTGACAATATTTCTAAAGTATGCTCTGTTAGCTTTAAAATGCAGATAAAAGTATCACAATTACTCAGCTTAAATTGAATAATCCAATTGGATGAGTATCTCAAGTCTCTCACTTTGCCACATACAGCTCTCCCCAATAAATAAATAAATAAATAAAAAGGCTCTTACCACAGCTGAATAGGGAAGCATTTGCTGCTGTTGATAATACATTGGTTGCATCATTAATTGTTGCTGTTGTAATTGCTGTGCTGATGGCTGCAAAGCCTGTGGATACTGACATAGGAATGAAAATAACTTAGATATAGAGCAAGAAGTCTCATTACTACTTGTATTTGCATCATAAATATAACAACAACATGCTTAGGCTTAAGTAAATTTTAAAATTTATATAAGGCATAAAAAGTAGTAATACTGAATAAAAACAATTACATTTTTGACATTTTAATTCACTTGACCGGCATTTCTTGAGACGTCTTTGCTGAAGCAAAACTTAAAAATACAATGTGCAATGTTTTCCACCAGCAGAGAAAATAAACTTGGTCTTGGGTAGCATGCATATTATTAAATCTTGATAGCAGTATCAAACCACCCATGCTTGGAGACTTTGAAGTACACTAGCAATGTTCTGCTTGAAGTTTGATATTTGTTTATTCATAGGCTAGCGAAAGTTAATACTCTCCCATTATCATGAGTTAATAGATTTCTCTAAAGGTAAACTTTAAAAACAAAACCCTCAAAGTATTATGAAGTAAACTGAACCTTAAATTCATGAGAGGCATGGATAGGGTCAATAGCCAAGAATTTTTTCCGGGGTAGGGGAGTCCAAAACTAGAGATCATAGGTTTAAAATGAGAGAAGCAAGATTTAGAAGAGTTCAGACAGGCAACTTCTTCAGAGGGTGATGCATGTATGGAATACACTGCCAGAAGAAATGGTAGAGGCTGGCACAGTTACAACATTTAAAAGGCATCTGGATAGGTATATGAGAAGGAAGGGTTTAGAGGGATGTAGACCAAATGCTGACAAATGGAACAAGATTAGCTAGTTGGTGGGGCCAAATGGACTGAAGGGTCTGTTTATGTGCTCTAAAACTCTGTGTTGCTTAACACTTCTAAACTGTACTTACTACAGATTCATAAAAATAATTGCAAGATGTATTACAATGCATTAAGAGAATAAACATATGTAGCATAAGTTCCATTTCTTTTCCTGCAGTTTTAATAAGGATTCATTACGAAGATCCAGGATTTTGGTGTGAACTTGTCAAAAATAAAATCTTTGAGGGATAAATAAACTATCCAAAAAAAAGATTAACAAAAAAACATATGTTTAGTAGAAACTGAATCCTCCCACCATCGACAGCTACTTTCACTTTTAAAAAATGACTATAGAGTGACTAAGGCTGAGAACTGAAATTTCAGGGGCTTTTGACATTTATGAAGGATAGACCAAAGGAATACAAGGTAGGGTAGCGCTGTTAATAAACAATGAGATCATAATATTGATCAAGGGAGGATCTAGATTGGAAGATTAAGATGTGTGTCTGTGTGGAATTTGCACATTTCCCTGTGTCTGCATAAGTTTCCTCCAGGTGCTTTGGTTTTGCCCCACAGTCAAAGGTTGTGGAGGTTAGCCATGGGGGATGTTGGTTTATGGGACCTGGGGGGGTGGGTTTGGATGGGATGCTCTTCAGAAAGTCAGCATGAACCGAATGGCCTGCTTCCACACCATAGGGATTCTATAAAATAAGGCTGGATTGGACTAAGAAACATCAAGGGGCAGGAAACATTGCTGGGAAGTGTTTCTGAGCCAACATGACACCAATTGTAGATGTAGGTTTGCTTGCTGAGCTAGAAGGTTCATTTTCAGACGTTTTGTCACCATACCATGTAATATCTTCAGTGAGCCTCTGGACAAAGCATTGCTGATGATCCCTGCTTTCTATGTACAGTAGCGCCTCGACTTACGAACTTAATCTGTTCCGGGACCCGGTTTTTCGCGAACTGAATCAATTTTTCCCGTTGTTCGGATATTTCCGGAGTCTTTTCTCTTTTTTGTCTCTTGGAGGTTGGTGATGCCACAAGAAAACAATCCAGAGAAACTTGTTTTTTTCTTTGTTGCAGAATTTTCCGAAAATGGGACGTCACATTGTCATTTAAAATGTTCACTGCTTTTGCGTTCAAAGCGCACGTAGCAAAGCAGAACAATGAAACCACATGGTCGCACATGGGCTTTTTGCGTTCGTACCTTGAATTTCATATGTATGTTGAAGCAAAACTTTACATACGATCCTGTTCGTAAACCGATTTGTTAGTGAATGGGGTCGTTCGTATGTCGAGGCGCTACTGTATATGTTTGTGTGTCTTTGGGTTGGTGATGTTATTTCCTGTTCTTTTTCTCAGGCAGTGGTAAATTGGGTCCAAGTCAATGTGTTAGTTGATAGAGTTCCGGTTGGAATGCCATGCTTCTAGGAATTCTCGTGAGTGTCTCTATTAGGCTTGTCCTAGGGTGGATGTGTTGTCCTAGTCGAAGTGGTGTCCTTCCTCATCTGTATGTAAGGATATTAGTGAGAGTTGCAACCGGAACTCTATCAACCAACACGTTGACTTGGACCCGATTTACCACCCCCTGAGAAAAAGAACAGCAAATGGCATCACCACAGGAAATAAAATGGGTTGGTGATTTTATTTCCTGTGGTGATGCCATTTGCTGTTCTTTTTCTCAGGGGGTGGTAAATCGGGTCCAAGTCAACGTGTTGGTTGATAGAGTTCTGGTTGCAACTCTCACTAATATCCTTACATACAGATGAGGAAGGACACCACTTCGACTAGGACAACACATCCACCCTAGGACAAGCCTAACAGAGACACTCACGAGAATTCCTAGAAGCATGGCATTCCAACCGGAACTCTATCAACTAACACATTGACTTGGACCCAATTTACCACTGCCTGAGAAAAAGAACAGGAAATAACATCACCAACCCAAAGAAACCCAAACCAGAAGTAGAAAGTAGGAATCATCAGCAATGCTTCATCCGGAGCCTCATTGAAGAGGTTATCGAGTCTGGCGATGAAACGTCTGGAAATAAATCTTATAGCTCAGTGAGCAAACCTACATCCAGAACCTCAACTTAAATTACAAATCTTCTCAAAACTTGATAACACCAATTGTTAAAGTTCACTTGAGAATGTAACTTTTAAAAAAAGTTTTGCGACTTACTCATGAAAAAACTGAAACCAACATGGTCATTTCAAAAGATGGGAGACTTAACAAACAATGCAGGTCTTTTTCAATTCACAATTCCAGTTACACCACACTTAAAATTTTGCTATAAATTCTGTGTCTTATGATCTTATACTCTACAACCACCTGATGGAGCAGTGCTCCAAAAGCTAGTGCTTCCAAATAAACCTGTTGGACTATAACCTGGTGTTGTGTAATTTTTAACTTTGAAAAGGGTATGTCAGCAGACAGGCAATGACTGGCCTTTAAAAAATCAGTGCATAGTTTACTAATGCAAATATGAGCACATATGCACCATATCAAGGCACAAAACCCAACATGAAAAATGATTAAACCATTGGTAGCAAGAAAAGTTAAATGTTGTATTAGATCAAAGGAAGAAATTAATGACATTGCCAATAAAAGTAAGAAGCCTGATGGTCAGGAGCATTCTAGAATGTAGCATCAGAGGACTAAGGCAGTAAAAAAGGGAAAATAGGTTAGAAATGTAAACTCGCAAGAAACAAAGTTATTTTAAAAAAAAAAGCAAAAGATTAGCCAAGACAAATGTGGGTCCACTACAGGCAGAGAATGGGAGAATTAATTATGTGGAGTACAAATTATTTATGGAAATAATAATAATATTAATAATATAGTAATAATATTAGATGAAGTAGTGGCAGAGAAACTAAACTAATACTTTGTGTCTGTCTTCACAAAAAAACCCTCTCAAAATTATGACAGTACCAACAGATGATTGATATCAAGAAACTGAAAGAAATTGGTATTAGTAGTTCTGAAAAAAATGTATGCAACTCTACCTGGATGTCATGATTAGCATCTCAGTGTTGGAAGGAGTGGGTGCATTGTTATCTTGTAAAATAGTATAATTTCGGTATGGTTCTAGTAGATTGGAAAGTATCAAATGTAACCCCACTATTTAAGAAAGGAGGGAGAAAGGATATAGGGAACTACAGAACTCAAGGCCTGATATCAATCACAGGGAAAATACTAATGACAATTACAAAGTAACAGAGTGACCAGAGTAAACATGGATTTATGACATGAAAAGCATGTTTAAATTTGAGGATGTAATGAACAGAATAGATGTGGGAGAACGAGTGGATGAGGTTCCTTTGGATTTTCAGAAGGCTTTTGATAAAATAAGGAGGTTAGTGAACAAAACTGGTGAACATCGGATTGCAGGTACTGCCATAGATTAGGGATTGATTAAAATAGACACAAAACTGTAGAACTAAAAAGGGGTAGCATGGTGACTCAGTGATTAGCACTGCTGCCTCACAGCACCAGGGTCCCAGATTCGATTCTGGCCTCTGGAGACTGCCTGTGTGGAGTTTGCACATTCTCCCCGTCTCTGCGTGGATGTCCTCCGGGTACTCCGGTTTCCTCCCACTGTTCAAAGATGTGCAGGCCAGGTGAATGGCCATGCTAAATTGCCCGTTGTGTTAGGTGCATTAGTCAGAGGGAAATGGGACCGAGTGGGCGACTATTCAGAGGGTCGGTGTGGACTTGTTCAGCCGAAGAGCCTGTTTCCACACTGTAGGAAATCTAATCTAATCTAAAAAAAAATCATTCACAGGTTTGGATTGGAAGGGTTCAGGGTCAGTGCTTGTGCTCCAATGATTCAAAATGTATTTCCATGATTTTTATGGATTTTGCCGGTATGTGCACATATGTTTCTGTGCATGTGTGAGGAGATGGGAGGGGAGATAGCTAAAAAGAAAGAAGGGAAGAAAGAAGAGACAGGAGAGTGGGGAAGAAATGTTAGGGGTCTAAAATGAGAGACAATGTCTCAGGATAAGCAGTTTTCCATGTAAGGCCAAGATGAAATGATATTTCTTCAGAGGATGGAGAGCCTTGGAAATTCATTGCCCAAAAAAGTTATGCAAACTCAATCTTACAATATGATAATGATGGAGATACTGAAGAATTAAATTAAGGAATATGGCAATTGTTCAATGGTGGTGAATGGCATAGAAAATCAGCCATGATCGAGTTGAATACTGGAGCAGTCTCAAGGAGCTAAATGGCCTGCTCGTGTTGTTATTTATTTGTTCCTATGATGACTAGATTTGTTATTGAATCCATGTCCCATTGTTCTGCAGTTTGCCATTCTAATGTGCTGTAACCTGAAAATTACTTGTGAAACGGATTAGCAAATCATTAAGCAAGCTTTTAATAATTTTTTTAAAATGAAGTGATTGCTTGACACTACCTTTTGGGTCTGACAATTAACTATCTGTTGCTGCTGCAACTGTTGGAGTTGATGTTGCTTCAAGTCTCCCTGTTGTATCTGCTGCAGGACTCTATGCTGCTGTTGATTGGTCCCCTGAGCCATATGAAAGAAATGTCCATTTTCAGCTCGTGCAGTGGCTGAGAGAAATTATACAAATTAATAGTAAGATAACAAAAAAAGCGGTAATTTAAGTCATCAAAAATCCAAAATAGATCATATAAAGCATACTATGAATTGCTCCTACAGAAATTACAAGTCATTGATATGCAACATAATAAATTTTCATTCACAAAATATTTATTGAGAAACAGACCAATGATTTTCCAGACATTTACTATACTGTATACTTTTCACTGAATTCTGTGGCAGTTCCAGCAGATTGGAAAACAGCCAATGTGACGCCATTGTTTAAAAAAAGGAGGAAGACAAAAGAAGCTTCTGTAGTGGGGAAAATGCTTGCATCTATTATCAAGAAATAGCAAGACATCTAGTTGGAGACAGCATGGGTTCACGAAGGGCAGGTCATGCTTAACTAATCTACTGGAAATCCATGAAGATATTACAAGCACGGTGGACAACAGGGTCCCAATAGATGTCGTATGTCTAGATTTCCAAAAGGCTTTCCACAAGGTGCTGCAAAAACGGCTGCTGCACAAGATTGCCCATAATGCATGACATTATGGGCAATGTATTTGCATGGATAGAGGATTGGTTAACTAACAGGAAGCAGAGTAGGGGATAGATGAGTGCTTTTCTAGTTGATAGTGACTAGTGGTGTGCCTCAGGGATTAGTGTTGGGACCACAATTATTCACAATTTACACAGATGATTTGGAGTTGGGAATCATGTGTAGTGTGTCAAAGTTTGTGGATGACACACTAAGATTAGTGGCAGAGCAAAGTGTGCAGAGGTCTGTGAAACTTTCCACAAAAGGGACATGAATAGTTTAACTGAGTGGGGTGGCAGATGAATATATTGTTAATACATATGAAATCATCCATTTTGGAAGGAACAACAGTAAAAGGGCCTATTAGTTGAAAGGTGAAAAATTGCAACATACTGTTGTGCAGAAGGACCTAGGTGTCCTTGAGCATGAATCACAGAGGGTTGATCTGCAGTTACAACAAGGCGGCAAATGGAATTGTCCTTCATTGCGTTTAAAAGCAGAGAGGTTACGTTGCGGCTGTATTGGGTGCTGATGAGGCCACACCTGGAGTAGTGTGTGCAATTTTGGTCTCCTTACTTGAGAAAGGATGTACTGGCACTAGAGGGGGTGCAGAGGCGGTTCACTAGGTTGATTTCAGAGTTGGGGGGCTGGTTTATGAGGAGAGATTGAATAGACTGGGATTACATTCATTGGAATTTAGAAGAATGAGGGGAGATCTTATAAAAAAAATATAAAATTATGAAGGGAATAAATAGGATAGAAGTAGAGACAACGTTTCCACTGGCAGGTGAAACTAGGAGAGAAGGGTATAGCCTCAAAATTAGACGGAGCAGATTTAGGACTGAATTGAGGAGGAACTTCTTCACCCAGAGGATTGAGAATCTATGGAATTCCCATCCCAGTGAAGTAGATTAGATTAGATTACTTACAGAATGGAAACAGGCCCTTCGGTCCAACAAGTCCACATTGACCCTCCGAAGTGCAACCCACCCAGATCCATTCCTCTACATTTACCCCTTCACCTAACCCTACGGGTAATTTAGCATGATCAATTCACCTAACCTGCACATTTTTGGACTGTGGGAGGAAACCGGAGCACCCGGAGGAAACCCGTGCAGACACGATGAGAATGTGCAAACTCCACACAGACAGGTGCCTGAAGCGGGATTGAACCAGTGCTAACCACTGCCATCGTGCCGCCCACGGTGAGTAGTTGAGGTTAACTCAGTAAATGCTTTTAAAGCTAAGATAGAATTTTTTTGAACAGTAAAGGAATTAAGGGTGATGGTGAGGTAGGGGGTAAGTGGAGCTGAGACCATGAAAAGATCAGCCATTATCTTACTGAATGGCAGAATAGGCTCAAGACCAAATGATCTATTCCTAGTTCATATGTTCTTACCCAACAGACCGGATTTTATGGCTTGCTGCATTCCCTGCATTTCTGACCAAAAGGTTGGCTATTGATCTACCAGCCAAAACCTAGTTGCTCCAAAGTAACATTATACTGGGAGAGGAAATAAATCACTTTAAAGTGGTATTTCCATTCCTTTATGGTTTGCCAGCGGTTCTGTAGTCTCAGTAGCTCAAGAACTGACCTTGACCACTGCTGGGACCTGCAAGGCAGTGATAATGGGGCACAGACTTAAAGACCCAAATCTGGTCAAGAACAAACTGGCCAGCTGGGTGAGTTAACATATAGGCAGGGGGCATTAATTGTCCACTTAAAAGCCTGAGAAGGCTTAAGTGCAGACAATCTGTTTGGCACCTCCCTACCTAACAAGGTGGGAGACAGGTCAATGCTGGGATGCAATGCAGTAGGAAGGTTCCCTGCTTCATTTTAAGATGCCTTCAAATATACCAACGAGGGACAATAAAATCCAGCCTAGAATGTCAAACCACATTTTACAAATCAACTACAAGACAGTGAATTATATATTGCAGAGCAACCAGTTTTCATTTAATCAGCTATTCAGAAATTATTACACAGGCAGAGAATTAATATTTTATATCTGTTCAATTCTACATCAACTTTGGTTGTGTATGTTTGAAGGCAACATACCTTCCGGGAGTCCTGTTCCTGACCACAAAATCTCCTGTCAATCCGTCTAACTATCGAGTCCCCTACCACTAGCGCTTTTCTATTTCCCCCACTTCCCTTCTGAGCCACAGTGCCAGGCTCAGTGCCAGAGACCTGAATGTAGTTTCTAGCTTTTTCCAGAGATAGAGACCATAAATCTATCCTTAATGAAGAATTACCATTGCAGAACAAACTAAAGAACCTCCTTGTCCCCTAAAATATCTCTAGACTCAGCAGCAGAGATGCCAGGGAGGCACTTCAACACATGGATTCTAGTGTCAATCCTCATTTTTGTCTAAATTTTCTAATTGCCTTCAATTCAATGGTCTAACTTACAAATAGCCATATTGTCTTCACAGACATTGTACATATCTCCAGAAAGACAGTGTCACTGGATTTAAACCGTAAGCAAATTTCCATAGAAATGATTCCTTTCCAAATTATACACCCTTACCCAAGTACCAAAATGCATATGTAGTATAGTACATTGTGCAAAATATTCATGATTTGAAAATTTACGTTGCTTCCAATTATGAAATTTACCACTTTAATTTAAAATTGGGGATCTAAAATTGTAGAATATGGAGAATTACCTTTTCGGCCAAGATTTCCACAGACACTTGAGATTACAGTTTTCATTGGAGTTACCGTTTTCTGGATTGGTAAAACATTTGTATTTACAGCACTACCAGTGGCTTTTGGTCTTCTCCTTGGGGCTATTGATGTCTCTGTTGGTCCTACTGCCTCACTTAGCCTGTGAGGAAATGAATACTTTGGATATAAACACATTTATCAAAAGTAATTAACTAATCCAAATATCTGCAGTGAATATATTTGATTGTAGCTCATTGAAAATTAACAAATCATGAACTGATCAGAACATGTACTGACAACATATTAGAAAAGAACTAATTAGAAAAAAACTGAGATATATTAAGCTGGTACAGAGTTTTGACAAAAAGTTTATACTCGGTAGAGATTAGTGACTTTTTTTAAGAATCTGAAAACTTAGGTATTTCCTAAAAGGAGGAGGCTACAAATTTCAAACTTGAAAATCAAAAGAATTTTTTCCACAAACATTAAAGCACATGGATAGTCATAATTACTTCCAAAGTTAAGATGAGCAGTTAAGATATTTAAAGTGCAATAAGAATACATTCTTTAAAGCAAACTTAATTGCTTAACTTTTCTTCTCCACCCATTTGACAGGCAGCAAATAGACCCAAGTCAGATATTTATCCACAATAGGAAAATTACACACTTAGTCTGAGTACTATTTTGACAGTTGCACTAGGTTGAGATTTCTTGGACCTTCCATTTAGTTTATCAAGATTTTCTCTTCAAATCTCCTCTCACCAGTACTCTCCCAGTTCAACGCAAGAATTGCTAATATCTTAGTAACACTCCTGATTCTAATACTCTAATTTGCGAGTCCTTAAATATTCTCTCCTCAGCTTGGCTATCTCATGAAGTTCAAATCACCTTTAGATTAGATTAGATTCCCTTCAGTGTGGAAACAGGCCCTTTGACCCACCAAGTCCACACCGACCCTCCGAAGAGTAATCCACCCAGTCCCATTTCCCTTTGACTAATGCACCTAACATTATGGGCAATTTAGCATGGCCAATTCAATTGATTAACATTCCTCCCACATCTTTGGTCTGTGGGAGGAAACCAGAACACCCGGAAGAGAACCCATGCAGACACGGGGAGAATGTGCAAACTCCACACAGACAGTCACCCGAGGCTAGAATTGAACCTGTGATCCTGGTGCTGTGAGGCAGCAGTGCTAACCATTGAGCCACCATTTAGAAATCATTCAATTAATCAAGTTCTGGACTACTTTAGCCAGCAAACCGAATTTTCTAACTTCAAGTAACCACACTCATAAGTGACTTACCCCTATAATTAACTTCATGTTGGCTCCTTTTCCTAGTTTCTAGAATATGGTCACTCTAATGAAACATACACTGGCTTAATGGTGGCATAACGGGCGGTACGGTGGCTCAGTGGTTAGCACTGCGACCTCACAGCGCCAGGGACCCGGGTTCAATTCCCACCTTGGGCAACTGTCTGGGTGGAGTTTGCACATTCTCCCCATATCTGCGTGGGTTTCCTGCGGGTGCTCCACTTCCCTTCCACATTCCAAAAATGTGCAGATTAGGTGAATTGGCTATGCTAAGTTGCCCATAGTTAGGTGCATTAGTCAGGGGTGAATAGACAAATGGGTCTAGGTGGGTTGCTCTTCGGAGGATCGGTGTGGACTTGTTGGGCCAAAGGGCCTGCTTCCACACTGTAGGGAATCTAATCTAACCTAAATAGCCCTAAGTTCAACAACATTCCTCTCCCTTCCTTCTTTCTTCCACTGAACATCCCTATGTTCACCCATCTATCAGTACAAGAAACTATGGCCTACATACTGGAAGAACGCAAGTGCAATGGGATTCCTTTCTGATCTAGCTAAACAGGCAGATATGCTCTTGGTTTAACACTCATTCAGAAGAAACCACAATGACAATTCAGTGCTCCTTCAGTTCATGCTGAAGTGTCAGCCGAGGCTGTGTTCAAACCCCTAATGGGAACTGAATTCTTAGCCTGAGTGAGAGGAGGCAAACAGTAAGACTGCAATGTCTGTTCCAATGCTATATCGAATACTTGTAGAAGTTTGCTGATGAATACGTTTATTTCTTTGCCATCCATACATTATACCTAGTATTACAATGTGCTGGCCTTCCTGCTTTTGGGAAGAAAAGCTATCTTTTATATCGGTGATGGTCCATTTACAAACCAAGTTTCTCTGAGGAGATGATTTCTGGTAAGATGCCCAGCTTTCAGTTAATGATAATTTGAGGAAGGTTCTTTTTTAAAAAGATTCTTGATGAACATGTATGCCAACAGCTGGCCAGTATTTATTGCCTGTCCTGAGTTGTCCTTGAGAAGGTTGTTGAATTAACAGCTATTTAAATTACATGACGTTTCATGACAATGGCCAGGTTATAGAAACCAGTACAGAATTTAAATGGAGATGTAACAAACCAAAAGGAAGAATTTTAAAAAATTGAGAAAAAACGTGATTACTCTGGACAGTACAATCACCAACAGAATAACCCCACCTGTCCTATAATTTCTAATATGCAAACTTCCTTATTGAATCAAAGCTGTTTTGTTATTCTTTCACATAACAGTGGTAACAATGCCAGGTCCAGCATTTGTGGCCCAACCCTAATTTTCTTAAGGAGGGAATCTACTGCCTTGAACCACTACCATTCATTTGGTGCAATTATACCAAGTGCGGTTAGAAATGAAGTTCCAGGATTTTGACCAAGTGACAGCGAAGAGACCGTGACATAGATGCAAGTCAGGATGGTGCTTGGAGGGGAACTTACAGGAACATTTGTTGCTGTATCCTTCGGGATGGTAGAGTTCATGAGTTTGGAAGGTGCTGTCAAAGAAATCTTGCTGAGTTCCAGTATCTAGTACTTGCTTGTTTTGGGTACATTGTTGTCACTGTTGATAAACTGTGGAGCAAGCGAATGTTTCAGGTGGGGTGTATGTCAAGCATTGGCTTTGTCCTGCTTGTTGTCAAACTTCTTGCATATTCACTCATCCAAAGACGTGTAAAGTACTCCAACATAGTCCTGATCGGTGCATTTTACATAGTGGACAGGAGGCAACTCATTGCACAATTTCAAGCCACAATGCACTTCAGCTTTACTCAGTGGTCACCCAACAATGTAGATGGAGTATTCAGGAACAGTAATACACAATGTCTAAGGGAGGTTAATCTGGCACTATTATGGGAATCATGTTACATGCCGCTTTATCAGCCCAAGCCCAGATGTCTATTTCTTGCTGCACTTGGATAAAGACCACTTGAATATCTAAGTTCTCATGAATGGTATTGAACATTGCACTATAATGAATAAACATCCTCACTTCTGACTTTTTGATGGAGGCAAGGTCACTGACGAGGCAGCTGAAGATGGCTGTATTTGATTCAGCGACCTGAAGAACTTTTGCAGCAATACACTGGGGTTGAAATGACTGACCTTCAACAATCACAGCAATCTTACTTTGAGCCAGGTATGAAAACTAATATTTCCAACATTAGTGGCAGGGGAGGGTTTGGGAAAAAACTGGGGGAACAAAACTAAATTAGACTTGGACAGCATTTCTCAAGAATGGTCAACATGGCTTTGTCAGGGATAGACCATGACTGACAAGTTTGATTAATTTTCTTTGAGCTGACAACTAAACATGTGGATGAAGTTAGTGCAATGGATATAGTCTACATGGATTTGTATGAGGCATATTTCTGTGTGACTATCTGTCACAAAGGGAGACTGGTCAAGAAAGTAAAAGCCCATGGGATCCAGAGCAAGTTAACAAATTGGATGAGTAAGTGGCTTAACAGCAGAACGCAATGGTTGTTTTTGAGAGTGGAAGCCTGCATTTAGTGGGGTTTAGCAGGGTTCAGTGATGGGTTCATAGCTGTTTGTAGTATAAGCTACGGAGGCAGACATGAACACTGGGGGTTTGATCAGTAAGTTTGCAGATGACAAAATATGGCAATGTGGTAAATAACGAGGAGGAAAACTTTACACTACAGGACAACATATACAGGCTGATCAGAGGGGCAGAGTGCAATGGCAAGTTAAACTTAATCTTGCAAAATACAAGATGAAGCACTTTGGGAGGAATAACAAGGCAAGGGAGTATATGATGAACTGATTTGCATGTTCAGAGATTCTTAAAGGCAACAGGACAGGTAGATAAGGTGGCTAATAAGGAATATGGAACAGATGGTTTTAAAAGATGAGGCACTGAATACAAGAGAGACGAAGTTATGATGGAACGAGGCCATGCATAGAGCACAATGTGTGGCTCTGGTTGCAACACCACAGGAACGATGTGATTGCACCCCTCCTGGTGTACAGGAGATTCACCAGGATGTTGAGAAGGCAGAAGTGTTTCAGTTATGAAGAGACACAAGATATGCTATGGTAGTTTTCCTGAGAGCATGGAAGGCTGAGAAGGGATCAGATTGATGTGCATAAGATGATGAGGGGCACAGATAATTAGTCGGAAAAATCCTTTCCTCTTGGAGAAAGGCAAGGATCAGAAGGTTGAGGGGATTGAAAGAATTCTTGTTCTGATCTTGGCTGATTTGTTTCTCAACCCCATTCTCCTGCCTTCAAGAACCTATCTCTGTTACAAATACATTCGATGTTTATTTCCACAGAAGGCTGTGGATGCCAAATTCCATTGATTCACCATTCTCTGGCTGAAGAAAACTGCTACTTGTGACAAATCCCAGGATCATCCTTATAAACTTCCTCTGGGTCTACTCAAGTGCCAGCATAACTTACTTTGAAAAAGGACCCAAAACTATTCACAATATTTCAAATGCGGTCTGACCAGAGCCTTACACAGTATCAGAACATCTCTGCTCATGTTTTTGCCCTCTTGAAATGAATGCTAACATTGCATTTGCCTCCCTAATCATGAATTGAACCTGCATGTTAACCTTAAGAATATCCTGAACTAAGACTCCCAAGTCCCTTTGCACTTCAGATTTCTGAAACCTTTCCCATTTAGAAAATAGTCTATACATCCATTCTTTCTACTAAAATGCACAACTTCACACTTTCCTCACATTGTATTCCATCTGCAACTTCTCTTCCCACTCTCCTAGCCTGTCCAAGACCTCCTGAAGCTTCCCTGCTTCCTCGAAACCACCTGGCTTTGCATAATCTGCAAACTTAGCAACAATGCCCTCCATTCCTTTATCCAGCTTGTTAATGCATAACGTGAATAGTTGTGGTCCCAACACCGGGCAAAAGTGAGGACTGCAGATGTTGGAAATCAGAGTCTAGATTAGAGCAGCGCTGGAAAAACACAGCAGGTCAGGCAGCATCCGAGGAGCAGGAAAAGCGACGTTTTAGGTCCTGAAGGGCTTTTGCCCAAAACGTCGCTTTTCCTGCTCCTCGGATGCTGCCTGATCTTCTGTGCTTTTCCAGCACCACTCTAATCTAGTGGTCCCAACACTGACTCCTGTAGAATTCCACCAGTCATCAACTGCCATCCTGCCCACTCTGTGTTCTGTTGGTCAGCCAACCCTTGATCCATGCCAGTGTTTTACCCCTAACACCATGGGCTCTTACCTAATTTAGCAGCCTCTGGAGTGGCACCTTGTAAAAGACATGCCGCAAGTTCAAATTGATCATGTCCACTGGCTGGGCTCTGACTAGTGCCCTGGTTATTTTAGAGGAGTGAAATGGAGCATAGAAGTAGTATGTTTTGCTAAAATTAAGGACAACATTCCACTTACCTTTTCTGTTACCTTCTGAACTCGGATGCTAGCTGTTTGTGATACATGGACAAGGTGTTTAAAATTCTCATTGTTCTGTAGCTTTCTGCAGTCTTTCTCCATTTAAGACATATGCAGCTCCTCTATTATTCCTGAAGTGCATAACCTCACATTTTGTCACATTATATTCCATCTGCCAAGTTTTGGCCTAGTCATTTATATCCCTCTGTATTCTGTGTCATCATCTGCACTTGCCTACCTACTTACTTTTGTGCCATCTGCAAACTTCCTCCAGTACTCTCCTCAACTAAGTCTTAGTAAACATGGTAACTAATTGTGGCTCCTGCACTAATCCCTGTGGCACTCCATTGGTAACAGGTTGCAGCAAGTCACGGTCTGTCTCCGATTCCAGTCCAGTGAATTGGCCATCAAAGTCTGCTTGGGGTATCGTCGCTCATGGATCTGTGCCCCTGCACTCCAGGGGATGGGTCACAGTCAGACTTGTGGATCAACAGTAGCCAATCCAGGAGAAAGGACAACCCAGTCGGAGATACCCACAGCAGTGATCTGGGCACTTCTATACTCTAATCTCAACAAGTGTGACACCACAGACCAGAAGCAATTCCTCTACTGTGGTAGAGCAGCCCAATGTGCATCATGAAAATTATGAAACAAAATTTGACAGTGAAACATGCAAGGTGATAGGAGCTAAATGACTGATCAAAACATAGGTTTTAAAGAGCACTTTAAAGGCATTTTTAAAAAGATAGAGGACAGAATTGTTTAGAGAAGGACAAGTAGAACAAGTTTCAGCACTAAGGCACAGCCACTACTGTTGAAACAATAAAAAAAATTACAGAGTTGCAAGGCACTAGGTGATGAGAGATGGGTGGGACAAGGCTACAAGGCTGGGATTTATAGACTTGCTTAACTAAGTGCCAACATGGGTGCGTGAGCACAGGATAAGCTGACTGTGCTTGATTGAAATTAAGACACGGGGAACAAAGTTTTGGATGACCTAGTCAGGCAGAGAAAAGCCAAAAAATTGAGACCAGTCATGGGTCTTCTGGAATTATGAAGTTTGAGGGCAATAAGGAAATTGATGAGGGTTGCAGTAGCAAATAAACTGAGGCAGGGAAGGAGTCAGGTGGTATTTATGGAGGTGAAGATACACTATCTTCATGATGTGAGGATGTTTTGAAATTCATCCTCAGGTATAGTATATCAAAAATTGTGATGAGGTTTACAATCATAAGACAATTGCCAGGAAGACGGATGAAGTTAGTGGTCAAGGAATGAATTTTATGCTAAGGATTGAAAACTGTGGTGCACCATCTTGGAAAAACTCTCCAACAGACAAAGAAAAAAAGTGTTCAATCATTGTAATGATTACAATCTGCAACCAATTATAGTTCAGGAAGATTATTACATTACTAAAATGAACCAGTTTAAAAACATGCACATATTAAATACATGTGACTGAAGTGAATTTAATGTACCTGTCTTTCATCTACTTTTCCCCAATCTAATGCAAATTTCCACATGGGAAGCAAGCCACATCAGTTCTTGAGGTTCAAAAGGTAAGCAATTTGTGCACTGTGGGCATTCTGCGGCAACATTCTAATTACAAGAGAACAGGACTACTACAGTACAACCTTAGGACAGATAGAAGTTACATACAAATCTGATACCATAACTATTATCTGTAATGCAAATAATAAATTTAATGCATTAGCATTGCCACAATTTAAATGCTATATGTGGATCTGATTAAACTATTATAATTGCTGATGAGATCAGAAATCTTTTCAGTTACTGGCAGCCCTGACTGATGCACCATAATTACCTAGCTTTTGTTTGACTCTTCTTGGCAGCTGCCTCACTGGTGGTCATGGGCTCAGGAAGTACTGTTGGTATAGGAACATTCTACAAAAGAGAATTACAAAACTTAACATTTAACAATTGAAGTATTTTGCTACAAACCAAAATACTTTTGAGCAGAGAATAATATATTGTGAATATCTAGTTCAGAGTTCATACATTTTAGAGTAGAGCTTTTTGTTGTGAGAGTTAATATCTCCCAGTTATTAAAGGTTATACAAATGCAATTAAAGCAGGTAAGAAGTCTGTTACACTGAATAAAGGCAGGGTCATGTTGACTTGAGGTTAACAGCCAGAAAGCCAAGATAAAAACAGCAGATGGACTCAAAGAAGTGGGAACACAATGCTTGCAATCTAAGGCAGTTCAGGAAGATGCCATTGTTTTGAGAGTGAGAACTAAATTTGTTTGCAACATTCAGTAAATCATAAAAGGTCACAAAACACATTTAGTTAGATCAAATAAGAAATTGTAAATAAATTGTAAATATATTGAATCCAAAGGGCAGCGCGAGGGAGAGAGAGCGCGCGCGGAGAGAGAGAGAGAGAGAGAGAGAGGGAGAGAGCGCGCGCGCGCGGAGAGAGAGAGAGAGCGCGCGCGCGGAGAGAGAGAGAGCGCGCGCGGAGAGAGAGAGCGCGCGCGCGGAGAGAGAGAGCGCGCGCGCGGAGAGAGAGAGAGCGCGCGGAGAGAGAGAGAGCGCGCGCGGAGAGAGAGAGAGCGCGCGCGGAGAGAGAGAGAGCGCGCGCGGAGAGAGAGAGAGCGCGCGCGGAGAGAGAGAGAGCGCGCGCGGAGAGAGAGAGAGAGCGCGCGCAGAGAGAGAGAGAGCGCGCGCGGAGAGAGAGAGAGCGCGCGCGGAGAGAGAGAGAGAGAGAGCGCGGAGAGAGAGAGAGAGAGCGCGCGGAGAGAGAGAGAGAGCGCGCGCGCGGAGAGAGAGAGCGCGCGCGGAGAGAGAGAGCGCGCGCGGAGAGAGAGAGCGCGCGCGGAGAGAGAGAGCGCGCGCGGAGAGAGAGCGCGCGCGCGGAGAGAGAGAGCGCGCGCGGAGAGAGAGAGCGCGCGCGGAGAGAGAGAGCGCGCGCGGAGAGAGAGCGCGCGCGCGGAGAGAGAGAGCGCGCGCGGAGAGAGAGAGCGCGCGCGGAGAGAGAGAGCGCGCGCGGAGAGAGAGAGCGCGCGCGGAGAGAGAGAGCGCGCGCGGAGAGAGAGAGCGCGCGCGGAGAGAGAGAGAGCGCGCGGAGAGAGAGAGCGCGCGCGGAGAGAGAGAGCGCGCGCGGAGAGAGAGAGCGCGCGCGGAGAGAGAGAGCGCGCGCGGAGAGAGAGAGCGCGCGCGGAGAGAGAGAGAGCGCGCGCGGAGAGAGAGAGAGAGCGCGCGCGGAGAGAGAGAGAGCGCGCGCGGAGAGAGAGAGAGCGCGCGCGGAGAGAGAGAGAGCGCGCGCGGAGAGAGAGAGAGCGCGCGCGGAGAGAGAGAGAGCGCGCGCGGAGAGAGAGAGCGCGTGCGCGGAGAGAGAGAGCGCGTGCGCGGAGAGAGAGAGCGCGCGGGGAGAGAGAGCGCGCGGGGAGAGAGAGCGCGCGGGGAGAGAGAGCGCGCGAGGAGAGAGAGCGCGCGGGGAGAGAGAGCGCGCGGGGAGAGAGAGCGCGCGGGGAGAGAGAGCGCGCGGGGAGAGAGAGCGCGGGGAGAGAGAGAGAAAAGAGCGCGCGGAGAGAGAGAGAAAGAGCGCGCGGAGAGAGAGAGAAAGAGCGCGCGGAGAGAGAGAGAAAGAGCGCGCGGGGAGAGAGCGCGCGGCGGGGAGAGAGCGCGCGCGCGGGGAGAGCGCGCGCGCGGGGAGAGAGCGCGCGCGCGGGGAGAGAGCGCGCGCGCGGGAGAGAGCGCGCGCGCGGGGAGAGAGCGCGCGCCGCGGGAGAGAGCGCGCGCGCGGGGAGAGAGCGCGCGCGGGAGAGAGCGCGCGCGGGGAGAGAGAGCGCGGGAGAGAGAGCCGCGCGGGGAGAGAGCGCGCGGGGGAGAGAGCGCGCGGGGAGAGAGAGCGCGCGGGGAGAGAGAGCGGCGGGGAGAGAGAGCGCGCGCGGGAGAGAGCGCGCGCGCGGGGAGAGAGCGCGCGCGCGGGGAGAGAGCGCGCGCGCGGGGAGAGAGCGCGCGCGCGGGGAGAGAGCGCGCGCGGAGAGCGCGCGCGGGGAGAGAGCGCGCGCGGGGAGAGAGCGCGCGCGGGGAGAGAGCGCGCGCGGGGAGAGAGCGCGCGCGGGGAGAGAGCGCGCGCGGGAGAGAGCGCGCGCGGGAGAGCGCGCGCGGAGAGAGAGCGCGCGGGGAGAGAGAGCGCGCGGGAGAGAGAGCGCGCGGGAGAGAGAGCGCGCGGGGAGAGAGAGCGCGCGGGGAGAGAGAGCGGCGCGGGAGAGAGAGCGCGCGGGGAGAGAGAGCGCGCGGGGAGAGAGAGCGCGCGGGGAGAGAGAGCGCGCGGGGAGAGAGAGCGCGCGGGAGAGAGAGCGCGCGGGGAGAGAGAGCGCGCGGGGAGAGAGAGCGCGGGGAGAGAGAGCGCGCGGGGAGAGAGAGCGCGCGGGGAGAGAGAGCGCGCGGGGAGAGAGAGCGCGCGGGGAGAGAGCGCGCGGGGAGAGAGAGCGCGCGGGGAGAGAGAGAGAGCGCGCGGGGAGAGAGAGAGAGCGCGCGGGGAGAGAGAGAGAGAGCGCGCGCGGAGAGAGAAAGCGCGCGCGGAGAGAGAGAGAGCGCGCGGAGAGAGAGAGAGCGCGCGCGGAGAGAGAGAGAGCGCGCGCGGAGAGAGAGAGCGCGCGCGGAGAGAGAGAGACGAGCGCGCAAGGGAGAGAGAGAGCGCGAGAGAGAGAGAGAGAGCGAGCGCGCGAGAGAGAGAGAGAGCGGCGCGCGAGGAGAGAGAGAGAGAGCGAGCGCGCGAGAGAGAGAGAGAGCGAGCGCGCGAGAGAGAGAGAGCAGCGCGCGAGAGAGAGAGAGCGAGCGCGCGAGAGAGAGAGAGAGCGAGCGCGCGAGAGAGAGAGAGCGAGCGCGCGAGAGAGAGAGCGAGCGCACGAGAGAGAGAGAGCGAGCGCGCGCGAGAGAGAGCGCGAGAGAGAGAGCGAGCGCGCGCTGAGAGAGAGAGCGAGCGCGCGCGCGCG